>NC_056525.1:250061464-250071458 GCF_019175285.1 Sceloporus undulatus | reverse complement strand
CCTCTGATGAAGGAGAATCTACCTCTTTCTAAGGGAGACTGTTCCACCGCCAAACATCTTTTACCATCGAGTAATTGCTGCTGTGGTTAACCTTATTTATGCCGCACATTTCTCTCAACATAGTTCTTCATACTACATACCTGTCCCAGGTGGACCAAGGGCCTGGTCCTGGAGGATCTCTGGGCCATAGAGCCAAAGGGCACCCTGGTACTCAAGATCAAGGCAAACTGTGGGGCCGCTGGCCAAAAGGAGTTATAGAATCCTAGAGCAAGAAGGGTCCCCCAGAGGTCATTTATTCCAGCCCCTGCTCAGTGCAGGGTCTCCTGCTACAACACCCCTAGGATGCGGAATGCCTCTGGCCACATCCCCAATGAAGCACCCTTGACCCTCAAACCGTGAGGTAATAAAGGGAGAGAGGCCTGAGGACTCTCTAGCCCAGTGCTCTGCTCCCAGAGAGATTGTCCAGATGCCCTGAAGTAAAGTCCACCAGTAGGACGCCAGGCCAAGAGGACCCTTGTACTGCCCATGCTCTACACCAGGCGCGACTGGGAGGCAGGAGGCAACTAATGGCCGCCCTGATCAGCACTGACAGTTCAAATGCCATGGTTCCAGCCAAGGTCCTTCCTTTCCTCACTCCAGAATCTCCCTGCCCCACATGCATACTATGATTCAGCTTCTCCCGAAAAGTGGAGGTCATCCCCTGCGGAAAAAACAGCTGGACAAAGAGGTCACCAAGCCAGACGCAGGAAGCAGTGCAAGATCACCACCTGATGGCAGGAAAGAGGAAGTGCAGGAAGGCTTCCTGGGTGCCTTCAAGTTGTTTAGGACTTATGGCAACCCTAAGATGAACCTATCATTGGGGTTTCTTCACCAGATTTGTTCAGAAGAGGTTTGCCTTTGCCTTCCTTTGAGGCTGAGAGAGTGAGACTTGCCTAAAGTCACCCAGTGGGTTTCCATGGACATGCAGGAATTTGAACTCTGGTCTCACAATGTCCTAGTCCAACACCCAAACCACTACACCTGGCTGGCTCTCTTAGGCCCGCCATCCACGTGACCTCAAGTCCATGTATGGTGAGCCCGTATACGGCACAGGTACAATGTATTGTTGTTGTTGTTGCAGTGGGCCCTTGGTATCCACTGGGGTTTGGTTGCACTCACAAGAGAAGTATCCACTGGGGTTTGGTTGCAGGAACCATCATAGGTAATAAAATTCATAGATACTCAAGTCCCATTAAATGCAATGGCATAGTGAAATGGTGTCCCTTATACAAAAAGGTAAAAATCAACGTTTGCTTTTTGGAATTTATACATTTTAAAAAATATTTTCAAATCATGGATGCTTAAATCTGTGGATAGAAAATCCATGGATACAGAGGGTCAATGGCATATGAATTTACTGCCCATCTTTGCCATAACTGCTTCCTCCAGCCAATATGGGCTTCCACAGGACCACCACCAAGGCCCCTCTCCAAACCCACAGAATCCTCCCAACTCAGGAGGGTTGTTGGCTGCAAGCTACTAGCCCCAGCTTGGCAGTCTGGCAACTGGGCGGCCCAGAAGGGTTGCCAAGCTGGCCGGTGACTTAGGACAGCCATGGCCCACAGCCACCCCAAGGGACACGTGGCTTCCAGAGTCCAAATCGCTAGAGGGGAACTCAAAAAAAGCCATGTTCACTAGAGCCTGGTCTCCTTTCATTTCATCCATAACTGAGCAAGAATCTCCACGTGGTCTACAACAGCGTTAGTAAGCCACTTGGGCCGCACCTTCTGCATAAACGCATGCAATTGTGCCATTAAAGGGATGCTGTGTAATTGTTTTAGGCAAGGGCACCCTGGAGCCCAAGAGTCAAAGGTTGCCACCTTGACCACATGGTCCCCGGAGGGAGCCAAGGGGTCCTGGCGCTGAGTGCTCCCTCCTCACCTTCTCCAGCAAGACAGCCCCCCGTTCTTTCAGGATGGAGTTGATCATCACAGTGGCCGCCCGCGAACAGTTCCGGTCTGGATCTGCCAAGCCCTCCAACATGGAGAGGAGGAGGCTCAGCATCTGGTCAGGCGGGAGGCGCTTGGCAATGACCTGGTTGGAGGGTGGCAAGACGGGCAAAGGTCAGCAGGATGGCTGGAATCAGATTGCCCCACACACCCCACGCCCCAAGCAGACCCTATGGCTCAAGCGAGAGGCAGAAACATCCCTCCGGCACAATTTGAAATGCTATTGCTTAACATCAGAAACAAGCCGTCCCTGGGTTCTACATTGAACTCTTTCCCCAATTAAGAATTTCTAGGGAGTAATCCTAGAAATGTGGCAGCACCTTTTGGTTTTTATTTTTACATTAGCTTTTGTGTGTATAAACCCATTTCTTATCCATGCGGGTAAGAGCAGAATATGGAAGAAAGGAATGGTGCTATCGGATACTGAATAACAGGCACGGTGGGACTCCAGGAGAACGGCAGTCCCCCCGTAGCCTGACCAGCACAGAATATGGGGGGACTATTACTTCCCTCAGCCTGGAAACTATCCTTTTATTAATGGGAGCTAAGACAGTATTTGCCATCTTTGCTGCAGCATCACACTGTTGGCCCATGCTCAACTGATGGTTAGCAAAAATCCCAAGGTCCTTTTTCCATGCAGTAGTGCTGAGCCAATTATCCCCCATCCTATAACTCTGCATTTAGTTTTTGTGGCCTACTGCCACAGGGGCCTCTCTGACTGGCACTGTGGCTGCAAGGGACTGCAAGTGTGGCAATGCTTACCATGGCAGCCAGGGACTGGGATGCTTGCTGCAGATATGGCCTTACCTTGGCAATGTTGCAGCAGGCCTGGAAGAGGATGTTGACATCAGGGTCCTTGAGTCCGGGCTTCATGGCTTTCAACCTCTCAATGGACTCGTCCCTGTGGTCCCGGGAAAACCCTGCAAGCGAGAAGGAAGAGGAACCAAAGCCTGAGACCACTGGACTCTCCTGTTGGACTCAGAGGGGCTTTGTGACCATTAACCCTTTCTGAAGGGGAAAACAGAAATGCTTTGTAAAAAGAGCCTACTGCTTCGTTCTTGGCTCCTACACAGGGTGACCAGATGTCATAACTGCAAAGGAGGACAAGGCCATTATATATAGGACAGTCCAATTTTTATATAGGGATGTGAAAGCTGGACATTGATGGTGAATACCAAGAGGGAGAAAGAAATCAACTCTTTTGAAACATGGTGCTGGAGGAGAGTTCTGTGGAAACCCTGGACTGCCAAAAGAAAACCCCACATACACAAATAAATGGGTCTGAGAGCAAATCAAGCGTGAAATCTCTCTAGAAGCCAAACTAGCCAAACTGATAGTTTGGACACATCATGAGACAACTTGACTCACTGATAAAGTGGAAGGCGGCAGGAAAAGAGGGGGAAAGCATGGCAACTGGATGAACTCCATAAGGCAGTGGTTCCCAACCTGTGGGTCAGGACCCCTTTGGGGGTCAAATGACCCTTTCACAGGGATCGCCTAAGACCATCAGAAAACACATATTTGCATGTAGCAATGAAAATAATTTTGTGGCTGAGAGTCACCAAAACATGAGGATCTATATTAAACGGTTGTGGCATTAGGAAGGTTGAGAACAACTGTCATAAGGAAACCACTGTTGCTGAGTTTGCAAGACTTGAGTAGTGCTGTGGATGAGAAGGTGCCCTTTGTGTAACTCCACTTGATTACAAACAACAACAACAAACAACAGGAGCTGCATCCACGGACATTTCTGGGAAAACTCTGCATGGGCCCTGTCCACACAGAGACCGCCAAAGCATCAAGTGTTACTCAGACACTGCTTGTCCTTTGTGACCTGGGACAAGCCACACTCTCTCAGCTTCAGGAGAAGGCAATGGCAAACCTCCTGTGAACAAATCTTGCCAAGAAAACCCTATGACCTTAGGGTTGCCATAATTCAGAAATGACAACAACAACAACGGTGGGAGCAATGAGGAAGGCTCAGGGGAAGTCCCAGAAGGGATGCCCAACCATTCATATCCGCTTCCTGGTGCTGCTGACCATTACCTTCATAGCAGAGCTGGACATAGAGGAGGGAGTAAACGCAGTCCACGGCGTGCTGGCGGACGCTGGCCAGGGAGTCGGTGCAGCGAGGGGAGAAGAGGGCCATGAGCAGCCCCAGGTTGTAGAAAGGGACCACCGTCTGGAGAGGAAAAGAGAGGGCCAGAGAGAGGCCATTGGAGCACCCTTCCTCACCCGGCCAAACTCACACTGTTCTAGATTTCCTATAAGTTGCTAAGCAATCTTGCTCAGCTCTCACCAACAAGCAGTCAGGTAGGAGACCCAGAATCCTTAACATGAAATCAGCTTTATCACTTAAGCCAGCTGGCTTCAGAAGGAAATAACTTTCCAGAGCTCTGAAGCCCAGAGCAAAAATTAACTTATGGTTTTATAGGGTTTCAGACAAAGGAAACTCTTCTTCATCATGGATTGGCTACAAAAATAATGTTAAACATATATATATAATTCTTACATTCATTGGATACAAACATGCATACATTTGGAACCTCGCGTGTGTACATTCTGTCTCTTGTTTTAACTACCAGTACCAGGATGCTCCAAGATGTCATTCCATGACATTATTAATTATGTCCTAATGCAAGCTCTCAGGTGCCACGATGGGTGGAAAAGCCTTCAAGATGTTACTCTGACCCTTTTAAGCTTATCTATCTCAAGACACCCTCTCAGCCTGGGCTCTAAATCATTTTCCATTAGCTTGCTAGCTATATATATTGATTACAAATTGAATATTTTGAATATAGCTACCATAACGCCAGCGGGGAGAACCCAAAGTAAGCAGCCCAAGAACAGTGGGAGACTAACGGACCCAATGGGGGGAACTCACGCTGACGTTCAGCTTCTCCCGATAGAACTCCAAGATGGCCGCCCCGACCTCCACGGCTCGCTCTCGCTCGTGCTCCTTGGCCGACTTGACCCAGGGGCTCAGGTGCTGCGGAGAGAAGAGTGGGCGCATGAGTGGGCCAGGAGACCCCAAAAAGCAGGTCCTACCCCCCACCCTCCCCAGGCAGGGCACTTGGGAAAAGAGCAACTCAAAAGGGCCGGGGAGAAGGCAAGGCAACCTCCCAGCAATGTTGAGGGGGCACTGGGAGTGCCAGAAGTTCAGGGCCAGAGGAGGCCCCAGCTGTTTTACTTTCAGCTCCCCAGAGAAAGGGAGAAGACACACAGCTCCTGCCACTGCAGAGACTGTGCCAGCCACATCTGCCCCAAGGAGAACAGGAGGAAGAGGGACACCGATGAGACATAAAGAGAGACTGGGGGTGCAACTACACTGTAGAAACAAGACAGTTTGATACCACTTTAAGTGCTGTAGCTCCATCCGATGGAAGAGTGGGATCTGTAGTTTTACAACACCTCCAGCCTCCTCTGCCAAAGAGTGATGATGACACATAAAACTGCAAATCCCAAGATTCTGTAGAATAGAGCCCTAGCAGTTAGAGTGGTGTCAAACCGCATTATCTCTATGTAACCATTTTTAGATATTTGAAGGGACGTCCTATTGAGCAAGCTTATTTTCTACTGTTCCAGAGAATAGGACACGGAGCCATGGATCAAAACTGAAGGAAAACAGATACCAACTCAACATTAGGAGGCACTTCCTGATGGTAAGGACTATTTCCCAGTGGAAGACACTGCTGCCTCAGAGTGTGGTGGTGTCTCCTTCTTTGGAGGTCTTTAAACAGAGGCTGGATAGCCATCTGCCACAGGGAGGGTTTGATGGTGTCGTCCTGAATGGCTGAAAGGGTTGGAGTGGATCAGGGCCCTTGCGGTCTCTTCCAACTCCATGATTCTCCAGTGTAGATGTACCCTCACAATCTCTCCATCCCTCCATCCCCAAAGGGCATGAGTCGCAACTGGCTCCCAGGGACCTCCCCGTCTCCCAACCCCATCCCACCATCTTGGGCTGTCCTCTACCTCAAACATGTTCTGCAGGCCGTGGGGCGTCATGTGCCGGTGGAGGAGGCTCTTCAGCAAGTCCTTCAGGGAGTGAAGGGTGTTGCTCCACAGAGGCTGGAGGAGTAAAGGAAGAGAAGTGTGGTGCGTTTACGGAGGAGGACAAACAAAGACGGCCAGACGCAAGCACATCACAGGAGCTCCCTACATCCCAACAGGGCATGGAAGTGCCTTCGCTCTCTACAGGTAGACCTCTGTTAATGCAAATTCTGTGTTCTCCTGGGCACTCCTTCTTTAACAGAAAATTTGGTACCTGAGGCAGAGGTAACATAGAAAGAACAGGGAAAGGTTCCTACCCCACAAAAAATAGAAGAGCAGTTCAACACGTTCCAGCAAAATGTTTATCCAAAACTAACAATATGCAAATGTGTGCAAAAATTAACAATATGCATATGTATGCAAAGGGAACTTGCAGCACCTTTGAGACTTACTGCGAGAAAGAAGTTGTAGCATGAGCTTTCATAGGCTTAGGTCTGCTTCCTGAGATGCATGGAGTGAATGAACAGATGCATTAGTTCACTCTGAGGAAGTAGACCATGCCAATGGAAGTTTATGCTCAGTTCACAGTCTAGCAAAGCTTATGCTACAACTTCTTTCACACAATTAGTCTCAAGGGTGCTGCAAGATCCCTTGGCATACTGATTTTCCAGAGGGTGACAAGTGATGTACCAATATGCATACATGACATGGAAAAACAGGGTGAGGCTTGCACATTAAAGAAAAACATCCCGAGTCTTCTAGAGGCCACTTTCTCTAGCAGTTTCCAAAATGCACCCAGGGATGACTTCTCCTTTCTCCAGTCCCCACACTTCCTATGATTTCCTTTCTGGTGGCCAGACTTCTAGATCCATACTTTTTCTTAACATGTTGGGGAGGCTGGGGAGGAAGGCTTATTGGCTCTCCTCTTTTCTTTCTGCACAGATATGCCCAGTTAGGGATTCTGGGGGAAGCTGCTGTTTACCTAGTCTGTTGTAGGCAAACAGAGCAGAATCCCATTCTTTCCCTGCAGATATGGTATTACAACCCACCACCAAAAGTCTGTGTTCCTCCAGCCCTCCTCCTTATGCCAATGCAGCCAGAAAATGTTCAGCTTGCAGAGGAAATGAAGGAAAAGGCAGAGGGCAGGCAGATGCAAAAACAGTTGGTAAAAAGGAACCTCTTTGTCAGAGGATTTGTTACCTGAGGTAGGCCTGTATTTATTTACTTGTCAATTTTGCAACAAGGAACCCAAAGCACAGGTTAAAACAAAGTATGGTATAGCTAAAAAGCAATTAGGGCTTTTGCAAAATTATAATGCACGGCCCAAAGTCAGTCCGCTTCCCACTGGTCCCTACATCAAGGTGAGCAAAACATGGTTTATGAGTTATATGCAGCCCTTGGGACCCCAAAGTGTGGCCCCTCTCCAAAAAGCTGCCTAAATGTGTCAAAACCAATGCGAATGGAGGACCAAAGGTTGGGAACCACTGAGTTGGAGCAACGCTTTGCCCATGGCTGTGCATGTGCAGACATGATGCCCACTGATCCCTGTGCCAACCAAAGGTGAGGGTGGCCAGGGCTCCTGTACCCATACCTCTCTGTGCCCAGGGTCTGCCGCCAGGCCCTCTTTTTCCCTTGGGGCATCCGGAAGAGGCAGGGGGAGGACACTGCCAAGGCAGGTTTCGATCAGCTCAGCCTTCTCCGCGTCGCTCAGAGGTGGCTCCAGGACGCTGGAGGAGAAAGTTAAGGGCACCAAGATGGAAGGAAAGGAAACAAAACAAGGGGGAAGTCAGATCTGGATAAAGGCATGTGCAACTACTTGAAAAATATCCACTGGATGGATTCTGTCTTTTGAGAAGAATGAAAAGGGTCAATGTAATACATGATTTCTGTCCTATAGGGGGAAAAAATGAAACATCAAACATATCTGGCTTTTTAAAAAGCATTTGGTATTTGCAGTGTTCCTCACCATTCCTCCATTATGGATGAGGTTCATGCTTAATTGGCCTTTACAGGATTCGATGCCTCATGTCAAAATATTTATGAACTCCAAAATCACCTGAAAGACTCAGAAGGCAAAACTAGGAGTTGACTTGAAGGCACACAATACACACAGAAACAAGTGTGCAAAGAATAGACTGCAGACTGACTATTCCTAGGAAGGCTCAACAACAATGGTCGCTTTAATAGTTCTGAGCGTTTGATTATTTAATAGACATCTGACTAATGATGTCTCAGAAGGCAGAACATCATAAGAGTCTTGGTGGTCCAATCTGGCCAGGGCACAGAGGGGGACTCACTGCACCCCAGTTTTCCCAGTCCATGGGTCCAAAGTTGTGGCTGGCTGGAGGGCAGAGAAGAGAAAGGATACACCAGGTACATGCAGGCCATCATGGCTCTCTGGCGGATGGGAGTGCGCAAGGAGTCCAGAGGTTCAGCTTTGATGAAGTCCTGCGGAAGAGGAAGAGGAGCTGGTGAAAAGCCAACGCAGCCACGGCCGGCCCTGGATGACCACCTGGGGTCCACTGAAGGAGATGGCTGAGCCCACGTTTGCCTTGGGGATGAAGAAACCCCAAGGGAATTACTGGGGGAGGGGGCTACCTCATGCTGGGCCCTGTAGGGCCTTGGAGAACTACATCTCCCCTTCCCCAGTCTATTTGCAGTGCCTTGGGGAAGTTATTAGCACACCCCTTTGACTTTCCCACTCAGTCTTACTGATTCACCATTCAGTAATTGATTCTATGGTCTTAGTCTAGCCACAACCAACTAAATGGACTCAATCTGCTGGCGTATCCCCACAACACAGACAGAAATATATACAAACACATGCCCCATTTATCGCCCCTTACCATCATCTGAGATACAAGCTCAGCCTTGCGGGAGAAGGTGAAGTCCCCAGACTGGGAGCTGGCACAGATGGCCTGGCAAATCATGCAGATGCTCCGGATGAGACACAGCTTCAGGGTTAGGTCCTGAGGGCAGTGATCCCATTAGGCAGGGCAGGAGAAAGAGGGACAGCATGGACAGATCAGAGATAAAGTGATATGCACAACTTTTGTAAGGGGTGGGCAGGCTATGTAATATGCTGTGATATTTGATTGGTATCTTTAGTTGCTTATATTTGCTTGTTGTCCATAATGATTTAATAAAGGACAACAAGCCTTGACGGTCCTTCCCCTGCTAACCACCCCCCCCCCCAGGTTCCCCAGAGAAGTCCAGGTTGCAGCCTCACAGCCCTTTGGCCCACTGCTGGGAAAGGAAGGAGGAATTGGTGCCCACCTATGGATGCCCACCCAAAGTCCAGCTGAGCTCAGCCACGTTAAAGACTCAGGTCCACTGAAGGTCAGTGACCAATGTAGTGCAAAAACCAGAGACCTGTACAAGCTTAGAGGCCGATGATGATGATGATGATGATGATGATGATGATGATGATGATGATGATGATGCAACAAAAGCTTCTGTGGATTATGGCCCAGGCACATGAATTTTTCTCCTCAACAAGGCTGAGTCTCCCTTATCCAAAATGCTTGGGACCAGAAGTGTTTGGGATTCAGTATTTATTTATGGAGTTTGGAATATCTCCATTTGCATATATACACATAATATCTTGGAGATATTAAACACAAAATTAATGTATGCATAGTATTCATCTTATGGACATTTCCTAGGGGTAATTTTATGCCAGGGTTCAAATCCCAGCTCAGCCATGTAAACCCACTGGGTTGAATTTGGGCAAGTAGTAATCTCTCAGCTTGAGAGGATGGCAAAGGCAAACCCCCTCTGAAGAAACTTGTCAAGAAATCCCCATGATAGATTCACCTTAGGGTTACCACAAGAAAGAAACGAAGGCACACAATTTACAACAACTTCATACAACATTTTTAATGATTTTGTGCACAGAACAAACTTGGTGCACACTGAACCATCAGTGTACTCTCTAAGCCACCCATGAAGAGAGTTTTGGAATATTTCAGATTTCCGGATAAGGGAGACCCAGCCTGTATATCCCCCCGCCGTTC
>NC_056525.1:249948912-250058464 GCF_019175285.1 Sceloporus undulatus | reverse complement strand
ACCTGTTTGGGAGACAGATACAACAGGTTGTTATCCTCAAGGCTGTGCAAAAAGGATCAATGATGGATAACAGAGAAACTACTAAGGGCTTTTATATGTCAGAAATACAGGAGTTGAATATTATGTGTTTGGCATCCCAGTGTAAGGCTGGAGAAAAGACCGTTCAGCTGCATGCCCTCCAGAGCGGCTTCTCTGGGAGGGTTTGGACCCTGGCTTGGCTCTACCGTGACAGCTGCCAGGAGGTGGGAGCAAATGTAAACCAGCATAGTCCCCAGGGGTGCTTTTGGTTTTTTGAGTTCAACAGTGGAACACACTTCCTCGGAGTCTGGTGGAGTCTCCCTTCTTAGAGGTCTTTAAACAGAGGCTGGATGGCCATCTGTCATTGGGGATGCTTTGACTGAGAGTTCCTGCATGGCAGAATGGGGTTGGACTGGATGACCCTTGGGATCTCTTCCAACTCTACGATTCTATGAACCACCATTCTCCCTTGGGGGAGAGCAGCCCTAGGGGTGGCAGTTTCCTTGCTTTCAATGCACTGTAACTCACCTTACTCACTGTAACAACACAATTTTGCACCAAAATATGGCATCACTGTTTTTAAGGGTGCTCTGGAGGTCCCCAAGAAGTCTGTGGGTCCCCTGATTCCCACCTGGGGAGTGGAGATGGGTGGGATACATTCCAAATATACTGAAGGCCTCCTCCTCCCCCAAACCCCACTTTGATCCTTCAGACTGGAAAGCCAACTCCAGACTTCCTACTGTAAGGTGTGACACTCACAAACTGCTTCTCCCTTCAAAGGTTTGCCAGATGTCAGTTTGGGAAGCAGAGCTAGTCCGATATCTCAGTCTGCCCCAGAGAGGAACAGGTTGGCTTGTTCTGGGCTATCCTAGAGGGTAAGATCAGGTCTACTGGTTTTAAGTTACACAAGGGTAGATTTTGGTTGAATGTTAGCAGAAGGAACTTCTTAAGGGAAAGAACAGATGGACAATGGGACTAATTGCCTAGAGAAGTGGTGGCTCTCACTTTTGAAAAGAGTCTGGAGAGCTACCTGCTGGGGATTCTCTAGATCAGTGGTTCCCAGAATTTGGTCCTCCAGATGTTTTGGACTTTAGCTCCCAAAATTCCTGACTGCTGGCCAAGCTGGGAGATGAAGACAAAAGTTTGGGAATCATTGCACTGGATGGAGATCTTGCATTGAGCAAGGGTTTAGTTGCAATGGTCTTTGGGGGACCCTTCCACCTCCAGGATTCTGTGGTTCTAAGTCCTGGGCAGCCTTTCCTTTTCCCCCACTGCCAGAAGGGAATGGTGCCTTCCTAGTCTATGCCTTCTTGGAAAAGTGGAGGATATAAGGGGCTGCAAGGAATTCTGCTTTTCTTCCCCCCGTCCTTGCTGCCATGTCTCCGTGTGAGTTTGATCCTACAAGCTTGCTAGAAAACAGAGAGAGACAGGCAGACTGAAAGGACAGAAGAGGGCAAGGCAAGGGCCTCACACTGTACCTTGGTTTCTACCTTTATTCCAAGAACCTGAACAAAATAAAGGAGACACAGGTTAAGGATTCAGGGGGCTCATAACGCAGAGTCCTGACTCTCTGTCCCCCTCCCAGCCCCACAAAAAGAAAGAGAGACCCACCTTTGTGTTGAAGTAATGGAAGACATTTCGGAGGATTTCAGCGTCCATCCGGGCCAGCACCAGCTCTCCCGGCGCATGCCTGGCCACATAGCCGTAGCATAAGATGAGGGTGCTCTTGACCTTCTCCACCTCATGGTCGCTGCGATCCTGGGGGCAAGGAAAGGCAACCAGGAGGCGTTAAGGAGGACTGCAGGGCCCCGTGGCCTAATTCCTAAACTATTGGCTGTGAGGCTGGGAAGGACTCCAAAGCCCATCTGCCCATTGGCAAATGCTCAGCTCCCTACAGAGTATCATGGCAAAGGGAAGGGAGGCCTGGCACTCACCTTGAAGATGCTGAAGAGGCCTGCAGACTTCTTGAAGACGTCCGACTTAACAAACTCCTCCAGCTTGGTGAGGGCATCATCCAGGTGGGTTACCGCACAGAGCCCCAGGCAAGAGGCAAGACCCTGGAGGGGAAGGGAAAGGAGAGCAGAAGAAGTCTGACTCGGTTGCTTGCTGCCGTGGGAAGCAGCAAGCCTGGCCTGGGAAGGCTATGCCAGCAGACCCCTCAAACCCCTGCAAGGTTGGGCAACAACAGCCATCTCCTGGTAACAGGCCTCTTCGTTGATGGAAAACCCAGGGTCAGATGGATGCAGTCAGAAATGCCCCCAGAACACCTTCCGAGAGATAATGGTTCAGCTCCCGAGATACCAGAAACACTCTAAGGATCCACAAATGGTCCTAGTTCGGAGGCCAACATGTGGGGGACACCTGCTTCTTGAGAGCCAGAAGCTGCACCAGGCCTCTCTGTCAAGAAGGCCTTGCTCCAGCCAGCTCAGACTTCAGCCTCCTTCCCTCATTGCCCTCTGGTCTGAGTTTCACTCCCCTTCTGACTCCATCGTAAGGGGGCAATAAGCAGCTTGCATCTCAGCCCAGAAAACCACACATGGTCCTGGGTCCCATCCTTGTTCATGTTCAGCAAGATGGCAGTGAACTCTGCTTTGTGGAGATTGGATGTCCACTTCTTGGTGTGTTTCATCTGTGGGTTTCTTGAACTGGCTTTAAGGGATTGGATCAGATGGCCCTTGAGATCCCTTCCAACTCTGATTATAGAGGAGCTACCACCACTACCCACTTCCCCAGCTTCCTTACCTCCCTTTCGGCCTCCTCCTGATACCGGGCTGTTTCCAGGAGCTCCTGAAGCTGTTTCCGCACCAGATCCTTGTTGGCACAGGTGGCTAGTGTGGTCCCAATGCATTTGTAGAGGAAGTTCTGGTGGAAGGTAGAAGAGCTGTGAGCAAGACCAAGGCATGGCAGCCCTGGCTCTGCCCCCATAAGTAGGAGCCATTCTGGGGAGCTCTAGGTACATGGAAGCAGCCCCAACAGAGCCTTGCCCATCATGGCCCAAAGTAGGAAGGACTCCGTGGTGCGGCCGGGCACAGCCTTGGCCCAGAGAGATTTAAACCAACCAGATTCTTTCAGCTTCCAGCCCACATGCCCATCCCAAAGCAGGGAGACTCAGACTGCTTCTGCTGGTTAGGAGGAAGCGGAGTTGAGCGTCTGCTTCTGCAAAAACTGGCCCTGGTCTGACTTTGGCTCAGTTCAAGTGACAGACCTTCTCCAAAGGCGATCCGTTGTAACTGTTCAGCTGCCGGCACATTTCCAGAATCAGCTGAGAAGTCCAAGAAGTGTCTGAAATGGTATCCAGGGTCTCCTGAAGAAACTGCAGAAAGATGGGTAGTATTAGGCAAATGCAAAGTTTTCAAATGTATGGGCTTTCTTTAAAGAGGAAAAACAAAAGGAGACAAAGTCCCACATGCTTCATGATAGCCAAAAACTTTAATTTTTTAAAAAGCCCAATGTGTTTCAGCCTTATCACTAACTTGCCTTCTTTGGGGACTATTCAATTCTCAGAAATGTCTGATGGTGCAGTCCACACTCTCTATAGAAGTGGACCTTTGAGGATTAGAAGGTTACTCCTTCTAAGGATACTGCCTTCCTTCTAACACTGCAACTCCCAGCAGCTCCTTAACCAGAGGTAGACCTTTAAGGAGGTGCTGGGAGTTGCACTCCAGCAGCTTCTGCAGGGCCATGCAATTCCCAGCCTTGCCTTTTCCAATGTCTTACATGCCAAAAAAAATTCTGTCTTTGCAAAGATTTCACGCTGTTCATTTCCTATCATAACGGAGATTGTCAAATCCACCAGTTAATCAAGTTCAGAAATTCAGAAGTTAAACAACTCAGCAAACCTTTCTTCAGTAGCTATAGATCTGCACCAGAGACATTCATTGTCATAACTAAACAGCAAGTGTCAATAGTATCTAATTTAAAACACCAATAATTTCAAAATACTGGTCGGTTCACAGTTGATTTGTTACACACTCAAAACAATTCTGGCTCTCTCCCCCCCCACCAATACTGCTCTTCTTTGTTCTCTCCTTCAGTTCTTCACCAGCTGAATCAGCCTGGATGTTTCGGTCTATACCCAGCCGCTCTCTTTTACTATCATACTGGGTGACAGCCATTCCCTTTCACCATTTCTTACACTGCATATCCCATCAATGTACTTTAGCCTGCTCCTAAAACCATGCAGGAAAGATGCAAAAGCTGCTTACCTTCAGCAGCTTTTCCTCCCACTCCTTCTGGAACAGAGAGGACTTTGTGTTTGCTGGAAGAGGCAAAAGAAGAAAAGAGGAGGAAAGCCTTATGGTCAAGCAGAAGAAGCAGCCGCCTCATTCAAGGAGGAGGATAGCTTGGTGGTGCTCCACCACTACCCTCACTGATGTCTCAACCCCATCCCACTGCTGAAAAGATCCAGCAAGGGCTCAGGATCTATTCCTCAGGAATCATGGCCCATATCACACTCATGGCCCTTGGATTCTCCGCATTTGATGAAAGGAAAGGGTGCCCAAAATGGTGGAAGGTCTGAAAATCACCAAACCCTCTGAGGAGTGGCTTGGAGAGCTGGGTAGGTTTAGCCGGGAGAAGAGAAGGTTAAGAGGGAACTAGTCTGGTTTAAATATTTCAAAAGATGTCATGTCGAAGGAGGAGTAAGATTGTTTTTTGCTGCTCCAGAGACTAGGACTTGGAACAATGGATGAAAGCTACTGGAAAAGAGATTCCACCTCAACATTAGGAGGAACTTCCTGACAGTAAGGGCTGGTCAACAGTGGAAGACTCTTCCTTTGGGGGACTTTGACCTTAGAAGGTAGATTGCTGTGGGATCCCCATGAAGGCTTATGGCAGGGAGGGAAGGCAAGCAGATGACTTTCCCTCCAGGACTAAAATCTGGAGTCCCCCAATGAAGCTGACCGACACCAGGATGGGAACACGAGAGATATTGTCTTTGATGAAAAGTGGTGTTTTTTACCATCGTCTGAATGAGACACGCAGCTTTTCAAAAGAACCACCAGGTTTAGAGGAGACAGGCCTACAACAGCCCACATAGGGGCCAAGGAGAGCACCCCACATGGACAGCAGCCAGACTGCTGTCGGGAGCCCCAGGCAGACTCTGTATCTATACAGTACATCACTGGCCTTAAGGGAAATGTACTGGTTGCCAATAACACTTCCAGACTCAAGATGCTGGGGAGGGTATTTAAAACCCTCAACAGCTTGGAGTCCCGATACTTGGAAGAAGAGCCTCTCCCTCCCCATATAATCTTCCCAAAGGCTTGAAGTTGCAGTAGGGGCCCAGTGAGGGCAATACGGCGTGTGAGGGCCAGGGCTTTCTCTGGGGTGGCATCCCAGTTAGGGAATGCCCTTCCCTTTGAGGTTCAATTGGCACCAACTTCAGCACCAAGCTAAGCCATGGCTGTTGCTTTCTATTAAAGGTCTAGCTCAGTAGTTCCTAAACTTTGGTCCGCCAGGTGTTTTGCACTTCAGTTCCCAGAATTCCTGACTGCTAGGCCAAGCTGGCTGGGGCTTCTGGGAGCTGAAGTCTAAAACACCTGGAGGACCAAAGTTTGGGAATTACTGAAGCCATTTTATTCCAAAACTTCACATGCACAGGGTTTTGAATGGCTTTAAATTTAAAACTATTTAAACTGTTCAATATGCTTCCTAGCTGTTGCCACACTACGGAATTAATGCAGCTTGGCACCCCTTTAACTTCCATGGCGCAAGGGTATGGGGTTCTGGGATTTGTAGTTTGTTGTGGCCCCAGAGCTCTCCGATGGAGAAGGCCAAATATCTCACAAAACTACAAATCCCAAAATTCCATGGCAGTTCAAGTCGTGCCAAACTGCATTATTTCTACAGTGTAGATGCAGCTTAATACTTTTTATTCTTTTAATTTGTTTTAAACTGCATAAAGTGATTTTACTTGTATGCTGCCCCGAGACCCTTTCAGTATTCGGGAGGATATAGATATATTCAATATATATCTATATGGTGACACCAAGGTGAACCTATCATGAAGTTTTCTTGGCAAGTTTCTTCAGAGGGGCTTTGCCATAGCCATCCTCTGAGGCTGAGAGAGTGTATTTGCCCAGTGGGTTTCTGTGCCTGAGACAAGATCCGAACCCTGGTCTCCAGAGCCATAGTCCGGTGCTCAAACCACTACACTATGCTGGCCCTGATATATTCAATAGAAAAATTAATAAAGCTTTGCTGACTCGCAGAGGGGAGCAGCTGCCCCTTACCTTCCAGGTGTTCCACCAGAGCTGGGATCTTCTTGGTCCAGAGGGGCTTCAGGGCCTTGTGGACGCTGAGGTTGAGGATGTTCAGGAGGCGGAGGGAGGCTGCTCCCCGGCCGTCCCCCAGGTAAGGCTGGGAAGCCGCCACCTGCATTGGAAGGAGAAGCTGGGACTGAGGGGGGAATGCAGGCGAGGGGGTGACCACGCTGCCCCACTCCCCTCTCTCTTAGAAGCCCCCAAAGCCTTTCAAGGCTGGGCCTTTCCTTGGCATGTCATGGAAGAGGCTTCCAAAGCAGAAGGACAGGGCTGGTTAGCTGCGATGGGCAGGGGACAAATAAATTCCCCATTTGCCCAAAGGTCCAGGAGGCCCAACAGCAAAGGAGCTGACCGATGGGGACAGGAGGTGATGCCTCTGACTGGGGTTGGGACCCCATGGAAGCCCCACTTTTGCAGCCCCTGAGGATCCACACTGGATCCCTGGTGGTGCAGCCATAGTGGCAGACTGGTTAAATGGCCATAGATAGAATGGAAATGGAAAAATTATGACATGGGAGAAATGGACAGAGTGACAGCAATGTTAAACATATATATATATATATATATATGGAGAAGTGGTGCAAAGAATGGGAAAAAAACCATTATTAGATAATCTAGAAGAAGAAAAAAGAAAGAACCTAGAGTCTCAAGTCAAAACTACACTTGATGGGGAATTATACATATATAGCTTTCTTTTAGAGAAACTAGGAAAAGAATGATAAAAATCTCAGTATTAAAGGGGAAATAAGGGGAGTGCACTCAACAAACAAAGTTGTTTTGTGGGGTTTTCGGGCTAAGTGGCCATGTTCTAGAAGATGTTTCGCTGATGCTGGAGAAACATCAGGAAGAAAACACTTCTAGAACATAGCCCAAAAACCCCACAAAAAACTATGGATGCCGGCCATGAAAGCCTTCGACTCCATAACTTAAAGGTCGTTATTTACTTATTTTTCATGTATTATGGAAAATAGGAAAGATGTGTTTAATTTATAAAATATGAAATTACAGTGGACCCTTGTTCTCTGCTGGGGTTTGGTTCAAAGATCCCCCGTGGATAACAAACTCCATGGATGCTCAAGTCCCATTAAATATACAGACATAGCCAAATGGTGTCCCTTACAAAAATGGAAAATCAAGGTTTGATATCTGAAATTTATACTTTTGGGAAACATTTTCAAACCGTGTATCTTTGAATCTGTGTATAAAAAATCCGTGTATAAGAAGGGCCGACTGTAAGTGGAATAAGGGATCAAGGTATTAGAACCCAATTTTGGAAATGACTCTTTTGATTTGACTATTGTATGAAAGATAAATGTGTAAAATATAATAATGATGGAAATAATGTAACTTGGCATGATTTTAACAAATAAAAAATGGGGAAAATATTGTTATTTTTTTAAATGCCAATGCTGCTGCCATTCACAACGACAAGGCTGTGAGTTCGATCCCAGCCAGGAGCTCAGGGTCAACTCAGCCTGGCATCCTTCCACTAAAATGAGTATCCAGTTTGTTGGGGGCAATTGGCTTGCACATTGTAAACCGCTTAGGGAGCGCTGATAAGTGGTATAGAAATGAACTTGCTATTGCTATATTGCCCAGTCCTCACAAATGAAAAACAATTAGCACAATTTTCCAGGCATTTTTTTTGCCTGAGAAGCATATCCCCCAGATGGTCATCTTTGCTTTGATTGTGTATTCCTGCATGGCAGAAGTGAGTTGGACTGGATGGCCCTTTGGGGTCACTTCCAACTCTAGGATTCTGGGATTCTCTGAAAAGTGTGCGCTCAAAGACTTGGGAAACCAGAGCCCCACTGGATCCTGGTCTAAGAGGAAGAAACAGCACTTACCAGCAGCCTGGCCGTCAGGGCAAATGGGGACGGAAGGCCTGCTGCAAGGAAAGAAAATGAGAGCTCAGATTAAAATATCTGCATGCGAAGTAAAGGGCTGGCATTCTCAGAAGGGGAATAATAATAACAATAAAACGTATTTGTTTATTTAAAATCTCTGACACGGAACAGCAACACTGCAAGGTGCAGAATGGAAACTGGCAGGAATGTATGCAAAGCCACTGCTGCGATGGCTGCTTTTGAGGAGGACAAAATTAATGAAATAGGAAAATAGCAAATAGGTTTTATAGCTAGAATGAGGATGAACTAAGAGAAAGGACTGTTTGTGTGAAAGGTAACAGAACAGGTCAAAGAGATCTTTTCATGGCATTCAGGGCCTATTTATTGCCCTAAGTGTCTGCATTTGATGTCTGCCTTTGCCCAAAATAAGGAAGGCTGGAATGCCATGCTGGGACAGTGAGTCAAAACAGTCCTGATATGAGAATTGATGGTGGTACCCACGAGGGGCTTGGGAATGTATAGTTTTTTTAACCAATGATTGAGAAGGATTAATTGTATGTATCTTATCAATGTATGGCTTGGGGTTTCTTTCTTTGAATTCCTATAAAAAGGTACATCACTTGTGTGCCTCTGAAGCCAGCCGGTTAATAAACTGCTGAACTTTCATTCTCTTCTTGGGCTCCCTGGCTTGTCTTTCTGGAATATCTGCAATATTTTGACTAGCTACAAAAAAGGGGCCACATGGCAAGTCTGTGATAGAAGGGGCTCAGCAAATGGAATCAAATCTGCTAAGCAGATGCAACCCCATTTCCTTAAGTCCCAGGCCACCGTCAAAAAGGGCCTGCAACTGAGCAGACCTTCCAACCAAAGTCCTCCTCCACTTAATGCATCAAAGCTTGTCTATTTGCAGAAACAAAGGCTGTAAGAAAGGACCCAAGGACCCCAAGCAAGCCCAGCTCCTGCCATGGCTGGATACGCACCATTGTTGTTGTAGGGGAGCTGGAAATCGGCCCCTTCCTCCTCTTGCCTCTGGGCAGCCAGAAAGATGAGGCTCTTGCAAAGCGGGGTCAAGGCATTGGTCAAGTGGATGGGAGTCACAAACGCCAGGAGGTACGGCCAGAGAACCTGAGGGAGAGGCAGAAGGAGAGATCCCAGTAAAGCTGGGCAAAGGACTGGCCGCTCAACAGAGCCAGAGAAAACCTACCACCTGCCCCTTCCTGGCCTCTCCATCCAAACCAGATAGACTTCTCCAAAGTAGGAGCAAGTCAGGGAAAGGGGCTTGTTTCTTCCAAGCTCTAGAGAGGCTTAGGGTCGGGGAGTGAAGCTTCTTTGCCTGCAAAGCCAGGCCTTCCTTTGCTCCCAGCGCTTGTGGGCTTCTTGCTCTCCTCACCTCTATTTTGGCCTGATGCCCCCAAGCCAGAGTCTCCCAAATGGTGCAGAATCCCTGCAGAGGCTTGGATGCCAAGCAGCCTCTCTCCAAGGATACATCCACATCGTCATACACTGAACCTGGTAGCATCCACACCATAGAATCATAGAGTTGGAAGAGACCCCAAGTGCCATCCAGCCATGCAGGAAATCTCAATCAAAGCATCACCATTGACAGATGGCCATCCAGCCTCTGTTTAAAGACCTCTAAGGAAGGAGACTACACTGCACTCCGAGGAAGGAGTGTGTTCCACTGTCAAAGAGCCCTTACTCTCAGGAAGTTCCTCCTAATGTTGAGGCGAAATCTCTTTTTCTGTAGCTTGCATCCATTCCTCTGGGTCCTATTCTCTGGAGCAGCAGAAAACAAGCTTGCTCCTCCTCAATATGTCATCCCTTCAAGTATTTAAACAGGGCTTTCATATCACCTCTTAACCTTCTCTTCTCCAGGCTAAACATCCCCAGCTCCCTAAGTCTCTCCTCCTAAGGCATGGTTTCCAGATCTAAAAACTCTTCCTAATGTTGATGTCAATTTTCTTTTTCTGTAGTATGAATCCATTGCTTCAGGTCCTATTCTCTGGAGCTCTTACTGTCTGGAAGTTCCTCCTAATGTTGAGGTGGAATCTCTTTTCCTGTAGTTTGCACCCATTGTTCCAGGTCCTGTTCTCTGGAGCAGCAGAAAACAGGCTTGCTCCATATTCCACCTGACCCCCCCCCTTCACATATTTAAATAGGGCTATATTCTCTCCTCCAGGCTAAACATCCCAAGTTCCCTCTCCTCATAGGGCTTTATGCTTTCCAGACCCTTTACCATTTTAGTCACCCTCCTTAGGACATGCTCCCAGCAATCTTAATACCCTGGAAGTTGCTTCCTGCTTGGCAAAGGTCTGCCTGCTCCTCATATGATCCTGAGAGGCCAAGAAGGAGCCAGAAATCCTTGGCCACTTCTCAGGTTACAGATGAAAGGAAAGGGTACGACTTGGTTAACCTCCCCCCCCCCCCCGTAGTGCTGTTTTCAAGCCTGACCAGCAGCAGCCTTAACTTGCAAGTAGTAAATCTGTAATCCCCCAGGTCCCCCCCTTCATGCATAAAGCAGCCATCCCACCCCTCCGCCTCCCAGGGCAGACTCACATCGGCCATCCTGTCGACTGTGGTGCTGATGAGGAAGAGGGTGTTGACACTGATGTCCCTGACATGGCTGTCGGTCAAGTCCTCCGTCTCCAGGGAATGCCGCCGGGGCACCTGCGGGGACTGAGAACAAACATCATACTTAGTCTGTTGTGGGTATTTTGGGCTATGTGGTTTTTCAGAGAAGATGAAGATGCCAGCCAGAGATGCTGGCAAAATGTCAGGAAGAAACTCTTCTAAAACAGGGCCACGTGGCCCAAAATCCACAAAAAACTATGGATGCCAGCCATGAAAGCCTTCAACTTCACAAACATGATACTGCTGGACACAAAAGTATTTTCAAGGATTTGGGCTTTGATTCCCAAGTTTCTGAGCCATTAAAATTGAAGTCATTCTATAGGTTAAAATCTCTGAAATCCAGTTGTGAGTCTGTCTTGCTTGTTTCTTGTTAGTTGCTGGCATTGCAGGACCAATGTCATAGTTATAGTAATAGGAATAATTTTGAAAATGACTGTCCTACCATGACAATATCCATTTATCTAACAAAAATGAGGATGTTTCTACTGGAATGTTCACAATGACTCTGTTCTCTAGGAATAAGGCCTCGCAACCTGTGCAAAACCACTCTCCCCCCCCAATGCACACTTTCTCTCTGTTCATGAAATGCTGAAAGTTAATTGGTGATGCTTCCAAATAAGATTTGTCTATCTGATGACCTCTGGTCTTTCAGCTAGACTGGAGGCAAGGGCTGGCAGGTTGGAAGGAACCTCTGGCCAAAGACTTTGTGTAGTACCTTCCTATCCAGCTCTGTGTCCTACTCAGAGGAAATGGTGGGGCTAATATTTTACCCCAAACCCAACATCCGGTAGTATGATAGGAGCACCTGAAGGGGCTGAGCAGAAGCATCATGCCGAGACATGTCCAACCACCCACAGCCGTCTATCTTCCACAAGACCATTAGGAACCGCAGCCGGTGGGCATGCTAGGACGGTCCCTGGCAAGCCCACCTGCCCCACTGCAGCCAGCTTTCTCCCTCTGCACCCCATTTATTTATTAAAATCCTCTGACTACAGGTCAACATATCATAAAATCAGTTTAACTGATTTAAAATGTGTTATATAAAACAGTAAGAAATAATTTAAACATACTAAAAGTATAGTACACATAAATTTAAACATACGAATACCATCACACACAATCTGACAAGATGAAACAGGGCAATTAAAATTGGGCAAAACTGTCTCAGACAATAGAACTGTAATGCATGTGCAATTTAAATTATATCAACTAAGCCTCCACGTTTTCAACAAAAAGCCATGTTTTTGGTGGGTTTTTTGGGCTCTGTGGCCATGATCTGGAAGAATTTATTCTTGATGTTTCGCCTGCATCTGTGGCTGGCATCTTCAGGGAACGGTGCCATGACAGACCAACACAGAAATGAACATATAAATCATTTCCTCTCACCCAAAGTATATATACTCCACTCTCTTCCATGCCAACAACCTCTGAAGATGGCAGACACAGATGCAGGCGAAACGTCAGGAATAAAATCTTCCAGAACATGGCCATATAGCCTGAAAAATCCACAAAAAAACTATGGATGCTGGCTGTGAAAGCCTTAGACTTCACAAAAAGCCATGTGTTCCACACAGTGCTGGAATGACCCCCACACTGACATCAAATGGGCCTCTATAAAAGAAGGTGTTTTTCACAGTTGAGGTGCTACAGTAGAGGACCATTAGAGGAGCCCCGTCCTGTACAGAGGTACCTCGGGATACGAAATACCCAGGTTACGAAATTTTCGGGATACGAAAAAATCCCATAAGAAATAATTGTTCCGGGTTACGAATGTTTTTTCGGGTTACGAAAAAACTTTTGGTGCTTTTTGGCGCTATTTTACACGGAATCGCGGC
The DNA here is from genome assembly GCF_019175285.1 of Sceloporus undulatus. Taxonomy (NCBI): domain Eukaryota; kingdom Metazoa; phylum Chordata; class Lepidosauria; order Squamata; family Phrynosomatidae; genus Sceloporus; species Sceloporus undulatus. Next base: position 250,045,870 of record NC_056525.1, on the reverse strand, counting down.
TTTTCCCCATTAGCGCCTATGGCATTTCGGCTTACGAAGGCTTTTCGGGTTACGAAAGCGGCCGCGGAACGAATTACTTTCGTAACCCGAGGCACCACTGTACTTCAGTTGGTAACTCAGACATGGCAAGGCACTGCGAGGAACAGCATTTGAATCCATGGGAGTCGGTCAGTCTATTAGCATCCATTTAGAAGGCACCAGAGGAATGGCTCCACTGCCCATTGGAACCAACCCACCCACTTGCCAAGTTAGGATGCTGGTCCCCAGTGGTCCCCAAACTGTGCCCTGTGAGGGATTTTGGACTTCAGCTCCCAGAATCTCAAACCATTGGCCAACATGGCTGAGGCTTCTGGGAGCTGAAGTCTAAAATCTCTTAAAGGGCAGTTTGGGAACCAGTGCGCTACACTGAAGAAATAATGCAGTTTGGCACCACTTTAAGTGTCATAGCCCCATCCAACAGATTTGCAATTTGGTAAGGAACCAGCACTCTTTGGCAGAGAAGGCTGAAGACCTTGTAAAACTACGCATGCTAGGATTCCCTAGGATAAAGCTACAGTGCTTAAAGTGGTGTCAAACTGCATTATTTCTACAGTGTAGATGCACCATTAGCCCTCTCAAGAGCTGGGTCAGTGCTGTGGGACACCCTGAGCAGGTGGTCCTGGAACAGCTGTGCTCCACCTGCACCTGGTGACCATCTTTGGCACGAGCCTTACCTGGTTGACAGGGAGGGCACACTGCCGGATGAGGAACTCAATCAAGGCTTCTCCACCTGGCTGCTCCAGGTATCCATGGTGGGCCATTGCGCTGATCACGTGGACCACCGCCCGCTTCACCTGCAAGGGAGCAACCAAGGAAGTTGCCAGGGAGATACCAGCCAACATGCCCACACAGGCCTCAAAACTTCAAGACACACCAAGCAGGCTGGAAAGGACACGGTGCAAAGTACAGGAAAAGAGAGTCCACCCAAACATTAGGAGGAACTTTCCTAAGAGTAAGAGATGCCCCACAATGGAAGATGCTGCTTTGGAGACTGTGCTGGAGTCTCCTTCTTTGGAGGTTTTTAAACAGAGGCTGGGTGTGCATCAGTTGGGGGTGCTTTGATTGGATATTCCTGCATGGCAGAAAGAGGTCAGACTAGATCTCCCTTGGGATCCCTTCCAGCTCTAGGATTCTAGAATGAAAAAAAAAAAAGCTAAAAGATGATTCTTTGGAGGTTCTTAAACACAGGCTGGATGGCCATCTGTCACAGGGAGGGCCTGGATGGTGTCATCCTGCAGAAGCAGGTTGCACTGGATGACCTCTAGGATCCCTTTCAACTAAGGATTGAAGATGGAGCAAGCTTCATTTTTTCTGCTCCAGAGACTAGGACATGGAGCAATGGATGCAAACTACAGGAAAAGAGATTCCACCTAAACAGTGTAGTGAAGTCTCCATCTTTGGAGGTTTTTATGCAGAGGCTGGGTGACCATTTGTCACAGGGAGGGCTTGGATGGTGTCTTCCTGCATGGCAGAATGAGGCTGCAACTGGATGCCCCCTTGGGCTCCCTTCCAACTCTAGGATTATATGATTCTGTGTCTGCTAACCCCCTCCTTTCCATAAGTACCTTCCTGAACACTGGGAGCTTTGGAGACTCTTCCAGAGACAGGGGAGGCCTTCTCATTGGCAACCTCCCCCTAAACAATCCTCCAAGGAAGGCTTGCTGGTCACCAGGCAAGGTCTTTCAAAATGATCAGGGAGGCAGTTCTGAATCTGCCCCTGCCTTATCTTGCTGCTGTGCCATTGCACTGTATGTTCCTGTATCTGCCTTTTATTGCCAGCTGCCCCAAGCATACTGGCTGAAGGAGAGGGAAATAAATTGGCACTATAAGGATAGCTATTGTTGTTGGTGTGTCTTAAGTAGGGTGATCCATAGAATCATAGATTCTGTTCCCAAGGTGAACTTATCACAGTTTTTTCCTGGCATGATTTCTTCAAAGTTTGCCACTGCCTTCCTCTTAGGACAAGAGTGTGTGACCAGCCCAAGATGACCAGGTGAGTTTCCATGGCCGAATGAAGATTCAAACCCTGGTCTCCCACCTTGTGTGCTAGTCTAACACATAAATCACTTGCTCTCAGCTCCAAAACACTGAAAAAAAACTAAATATAGATACTGCATTTTCCCCAAGAGGACAGGGATGTCACATTGAGGAGGGAGCTAGCTTGTTTTCTGCTGCTCCAGAGAACAGGTCACAAAGCAATGGATGTAAGCTCCAGGAAAAGAGATTTCACCTCAGCATTAGGAGGAACTTTCTGAGAGGAAGAGCTGTTTGACAGTGGAAGATGCTGCCTTGGGGGATGGCAGAGTCTCCTCCTTTGGAGGTTTTTAAACAGAGCATAGTTGGCCATCTGTTTGGGGTGTTTTGATGGTGTCTTCTTGCATGGCAGAACGGGGTTGCACTGGATGGCCCTTGAGGTCTCTTCCAGCTCAATGATTCCATGAAAAGAAACCAGCACTAAGCCCAGGCTAGGTCAGACAATGAACAGGGAGGGAGGAAGCATGGTTGGCATGTGGAGAAAGCACAGGCAGAGTTGTCCCCCAACACACACACACACACACACACACACACACACACACACACACACACCTCTTACCTTGTTGCTGTTGTCCTGCAGAGGCAGCTTCATGGAAGACAGGATGAAGGGTTTCTTGATCTCCATCTGAGAAGCTGGGCAGAAAAGGGATGGAAATCAGTGTGCCATGCCAGGGATCCTGCACCTACAGTGGGGCATAAAGCCTCAAGCGCCCGATCACCTGGGCAACGGGGAAGGAGTTGGAATCCCACCCCAAAAAACTCTTCTGATCCATGACTTTGAAAGCTGGATAATGGGGGCCCATTTGAGAGGAAGGAACAGACTTTGAACCAGCCCCCCCTCCCCCTTTGCAGAACCTTGCAGTGTCAACCCCCGCTTTGCCAACTCAGTGGATGGCATGAGAACAGGCGGTGAAGTCTGAAGCAACCCAAACTACAAGGAAAGGAAAACTGGCTTCTGTGTAGAAGGGGTTCCACACCCTCATTCCACTTCTGTCTCCTTCTCCTCCCCATTTTAACATTCTGCAACGTGATGCTGCCTACAGCCCCACACTCCCAACTTGTCCAGCTCTGCTTTTTCAAATGGAAAGCAGGAGACCACAGCTGTGACTGCAAACCCTTCCCTTGCCTCTGCTCTCCACAAGGGAAGAGAGCAAAGCCTCAGGCTTTGTGGTTCATCCATGCATATGCAGAAGCCACCAGAGGCTCCAGCAGTGAGCTTCGCTCCAAAGCACCCTGAACACCGCCATGAGCTTTTTGGCAACCCAGAGCGCCTACCCACCATGGCCTTCCTGCATACCTCACTGCTTCATTACTAACAGAGGAAGCTCTCAAGTGACTCAAGAGATCATAGAATCATAGAGTTGAAAGAAACGCCAAGGGCCATCCAGCCCAACCCCTGCCATGCAGGAACTCTCAATCAAAGATAGTTGGCCACCAGCCCTCTGTTTAAAAACCTTCAAGAGGGAGACTCAACCAAAATTCCCAAGGGAAAACTCTTACTGTCAGGAGGTTCCCTCCTAATCTTGAAGCTGGAATCTCTTTTCCTGGAGCTGCATCTATTGTTTCTGGGTTCCTGTTCTCTGGAGAGAAAACAAACTTGCCTCCTCCCAATATGACATCCCTTCAAATATTTGAACAGGGCTAATCATATCACCCCTTAACCGTCTCTTCTCCGGCTAAACATCCCCAGCTCCCTAAGTCTCAGTGCCTCTTCAGTCCACTCTCAGCAAACCAGTTCCCCACAAAACATGGGGCAGGCCTTCTCCCACAGGTGAGATCAACCTAATTGATCAGACTAAGGGCTAAGCTCCAGAGGCCTAGGGACTGAATTTGTGGGGTCACATCATACCGCAAAGCCCAAAGCAGAAGTGGTATTCTATCTAAAAAAGGAAAACCGCTGAAGAGCAGAAGGGCAAAACAAGCTACAGGGAGCCCTTGTTTAGGGCAAACTAAGCTCCATTCCTGGAAGTGCCAGGAGCAGAGACTGGAACTATTAAGCCAACTTGCCAAAAGTGGCTTGATATTATTTATTAAGTGGAAGGGCTCAGGGAAAATTGACAAACACCCCATGGGGCACAAGCCACAAGGTTCCTGTTGTGTTGTTGAGCCTTCAAGTTGTTTTCCTGCTTATGGCAACCCTAAAGTAAGCTATCATGGTGTTTCTTGGTAGAGTTGTTCAGAGGGGTTTGTCATTGCCTTCTGGGCGGAGAGAGTGTGGTCTGCTCAATGTCACACAATGGGTTTTATGGCTGAGCTGGGAATGAACTCAGTCTCCAGAGTCCTAGTCCAGCCTCAAACACCAAGCCACACGGGCTCCTAACCCTTTGCCAATTCTATGGCAATAAAAGTGGTTAAATGGCAGTCCTGCAGCCACAAGGTTTGTGAGTTCGATCCCTGGGCTCCAAGGTTGATGCTAGAGATGCTGAGTTATTATGAAGCAGTATCGAAATATACAGTTGCCCCTCTGTTTTTGCAGGGATCCATTCTGGACTCACCCCACCCCCCACGCGCAAAATGGAAATCTGACTATATTCAGATAAGGTTTCCTGCATGGCAGAGGTTGGAGGATGGATTGGCGTTGTGGTCCCTTCCACCTATGATTCTATGATTCAAATCTATGGCTTGAATAGTTGCACTCCCACAGGCACCCCATTTTAGTCCCTCTGTTTGCCCCTCCGAGTAAGTAGGGACATGGATTCAAAGCCATTGCAAACGGAGGAACACTGCAAATGCTATGCTAAAACAGACACAACAGTGTTACAGTTGTGCCTTGACCAATGAACCCCAAGATCCAAGGGCTTCACCTGCAAGGCTGAGCAGAACCTGCCAGGAGAGGGGCTAAGAAAGCATGGGCCAGGAATGCCAGGGGGACAATCTGCCACCTCATCGCTACCCCGCAACCACCACCCTGCACACCCACTCACAGGCGGTTGATGATCTGCGCAGAGGATGGCGAGGGTCCCCACCCGGGTCTTTCATTGCCTGACTCAGTTTCGGGAGCAGGAATCCGAGCAGCGGTCTGGGAAGGAGAGTCTGCAAGAGATAACAGAAGCCAGAGGTCATGGCACAACGGGTGCAAATACAAGTGTAGTGACCCCAGCCAGGGCCAGCTCTTGGTCAGTCCAACAGAGAAGGCCCCTGAGAGCCACTCTGGGGTTTGATGTGTCCTGCCCTACTCTCATTGCCCCAATCCTGGACAGGAGACACAGACCAGAAGGGCTAAAATGGTCACAGATGTGGGAGGTAGGGAACCAGTGTCTGGACGCTTTAATTGAGTCACAGAGGTGCCGCTGGAGAAACACTGCAGGCCTCCATAACATGTATAAGTCCACAAAATGGGAGGCAAGGTGGAGAGAGGAATTCATGCCCCAGCACTGCAAGGCAGCCTCTTTATGTTATCCAATGTTACGTATTTAATTTGTTTGTCTGCCACATTTTATGTTTGATGTTAAGATGTATTAATATGCACTATGTTCGTAGAATGTATGCCAAGGCAGGTTAATTTATCTATTTTAATTGACTGTTATGGACAGCGCTGTGTAAATTTGCAGCATTTTATAAATAAAGCTCAACAAAACAAACAACAACAACAACAACAACCAACAGGGGCAAATACACAGCTGCCAATTTTGCCTCAGAGAGCCAGGTAGATATTTCCCAGTAATTGGAAACGAGTTGTGCAAACCTTTCAAACCTTAAGAACCCAAAGATAATAGCCTTTGTCTAGAGTCAATATGTAATGCTTATTGCAACAACTTTAATGGGAGGTTTTGGCGACATCATGTGAAATCATTTTTATACGTAATTACACTAATGATACTGCAAGACACAGCCTTCAGAACATCAAAGGGATTACGAGGCTCTTGGTAGGAAGCTGAAAGGAATGGATGTACAGGTTGTCATCTCGTCTCTTCTGCCAGTTGAAGGGCATGGCCAGGAAGGGAGAGGAAAGGGAGGATGTGAACAACTGGCTTCGGCAGATGGTGGCCGCCGAGAAGGATTGGATTCTTCGATCATGGGCTGCGGTTCCATGAAGAGGGACTTCTTGCAACGGACGGGTTGCATCTCACGCCAGTTGGAAGAAATGTCTTTGTGCCACGTCTCAAGAACTTGATCAGAATTGCTTAAAAACTGAGTTCCAAGGGGAAGGGAGACAATTTAGGAAGGCGAAAGGGATGGCGAAAATAGTCAAACTGACATAGAGGAAACAAGAAAAAAGTGCAAGGACCCAACAGTGGGAGGCAAAAAACTGCACAGGCAGCGAGTAAAAGGGAACCAGGGTCTGCGATGTCTCTACACTAATGCACAGAGCATGGGAAATAGCAAGATGAACTCGAACCCTAGTACAACAAAGCAAATATGAATAATAGGCATCACTGAAACTGGTGGGATGAGTCTCATGATTGGAATGTGGAATAGAGGGGTATAACCTTTTTAAGAGAAATAGCCAACAGGAAAGGAGGAGGAATAGCACTATATTTCAGAGATATTTACACCAGTGAAGAGATCCTGGACATCAATCCTGGAAAGCCAGGAGGAGAGCATCTGGATAAGAATCAAAGGAGGGAAACAACAAGGATGTTACGGGGGGAGTCTACTACACCCCAAGTCAAACGGAGGAAGTGGATGATATCTTTCTAGAACAGATGACCACACACTCAGAAAAGAGAGATGTAGTAGTGATGGGCGACTTCAACTATCCTGATATTTGTTGGAAGTCAAACTCAGCAAAATCCCAAGGCCTAGCAATTCCTCACTTGCTGGAAGACAATTTCATGGTCCAAAAGGTGAAGAGGCAACAAGGGGGTCAGCTATTTTAGATCTGATCCTAACCAACAAGGATGACTTGGTTAATGGGGTGCAATTGGTGGGGATCCTTAGGTGGAAGTGACCATGTTCTCCTGGAGTTTGTAATACAGTGGAAAGGGAGAAGCCAGCAGAGTCAGACACGCATCCTAGACTTTAGGAGAGCGGATTTCAGTAAATTAGAGAAGTATTGAGGCGACCCATGGGTCAGAAATACTAAAAGATAAAGGAGTTCAGGACGGATGGAATTTCTCAAAAGAGAGATACTGAAGGCACAATTTCAAACGTTTCCAGTGAGAAAGAAAAAACGGGAGAAGTCTCAAGAAACCAGGATGGATGACTAGGAACTTCAACTGGAGTAAGTTTGAAACGGAAGATGTCTAAGAAATGGAAAAGGGGGAAATCACAAAAAGGAATTCAAGAAATAGCAGGCATGTGTAGGGAAGTCAGAAAAAGCTCAAGCCAGAGTGACTCAGGCTTGCTGAGAGAGGGTTAAGAACAATAAAAGGGCTTTTTTGGATATGTCCGCAGCAAAAGGAAAAGAAGGAACGGTAGGTTCACTGAATGGAGAAGATGGAAATGCTAACAGAAGACAGAGAAAGGCAGAATACTCAACACCTTCTTTGCCTCCGTCTTCTCAGAAAAGGCAAAGGGTGCGCAACCTAGGATAATGGCAGAGGACAGAATAGGGAATTCAACACAGAATAAGTAAAGAACAGTAGAGGAACACCTATTAATAAATGAATTTAAGTCTCCGGGACCAGATGACTCCATCCAAGGGTACTAAAAAAACGGGCAAATGTAAATCGGAGCCATTGGCAATAATAGTCTTTGAGGACTCTAGGAGAACAGGAGAAAGCCCAGCCGACTGGCGGAGGGCAAACGTTGTCCCATCTTCAAAAAGGGGAAAAAAAGAGGATCCCAACAATTATCCTCCAGTTAGTCGGACATCAATCCCAGGAAAGATTCTGGAGCAGATCATAAACGGAGAGTCGTGAACATCTAGAAGGCAATGTCATCATCACAGAAAGTCAACATGGGTTTCAGGAGAAACAAGTCATGCCAGACAAACCTGATCTCTTTCTTTGATAAAATTACAAGCTTGGTAGATGAAGGGATGCTGTGGATATAGTATATCTTGATTTCACTAAGGCCTTTGACAAAGTCCCCATGACATTCTGCAAACAAGCTTGTAAAAATGTGGGTAGACAAGGAACTGTTAAAGGGATCTGATTGGTTACCGGCCGAACCCAAAGGGTGCTCAACAATGGCTCCTTTTCATCCTGGAGAGAAGTGACCAGTGGGGTCCCACAGGGCTCTGTCCTGGGCCCAGTGCTATTCAACATCTTATCAATGACTGGATGACAGAATTGGAAGCATACTTATCAATTTGCAGAGGATACCAAATAGGGGGAATAGATAATACCAGAGGACAGGATCAAGATTCAAAATGACCTGAATAGACGAAAAGCTGGGCCAAAGCTAACAAAATGAAATTCAACACGGAAAATGTAAGGTATTGCACTTAGGGCGGAAAAATAAAATGCACAGATATAGGATGGGTGACACCTGGCTGAATGAAACTACGTGTAAAGGATCTAGGAGTCCAAGTAGACCACAAGTTGGAACATGAGTGAACAGTGCGATGCGGCAGCTAAAAAGGCCAATGCTATTTAGGCCGCATCAATAGAAGTATAGTGTCTAGATCAAGAGAAGTAATAGTGCCACTGTATTCTGCTCTGGTCAGGCCAACCTGAATATTGTGTCCAGTTCTGGGCGCCACAATTCAGAAAGGACATTGAGAAACTGGAGCGTGTCCAAAGGAGGGCGACAAAAATGGTGAAAGGTCTGGAAACCATGCCCTATGAGGAACGACTTAGGGAACTGGGGATGTTTAGCCTGGAGAAAAGAAGGCTAAAGAGGTGATATGATCACCTGTTAATATTTGAAGGGATGTCATATTGAAGAGGGAGCAAGCTTGTTTTCTCTGCCCAGAGAACAGGACCCGGAAACAATGGATGCAAACTACAGAAAGAGATTCCACCTGAACATTAGGAGGACTCTTCCTGACATTAAGGGCTGTTCGACAGTGAATGCACCCTTCCTCGGAGGTTGATAGATTCTCCTTCCTTGGAGGTCTTAAACAGAGCTGGATGGCCATCTGTCAGGGATGCTTTGATTGGATTTCCTGCATGGAGAGATGGGTTGGACTGGATGGCCCTAGTGGTCTCTTCCAACTCTATGATTCTATGATTCTATGATTCTATGATTCACAGGATAAACTCCCGATCCCTTTGTGTGATAAACTCCAGACGACCTTGCAAAAAGCATTCCTGGCCCCTCCAAGCTTCTTCTGCAACAAGGGGATCTCAGAACTGTTTTGATCACCAGAGACACACTGAAGCCTCATATGCTACACTGAGCCCCCACCTCAATCTCACCCACAGACCCACTCCTTCATGCGGAGAGATTGCCTGCCTGGAAACACATCATGCCCTCATCCCCAAGCAGCCCTGGTCTCGCTATGCACCCTGGACACACAAATCCCAAGCAGGAGCAGCCAAAAAGCAGGCCATGGCTGCAGATGCTCTGCGCTTACAATACAAGCCAACAAATCATTCTGCACCAGGAAAACAAAAAAACATATGCATCTCTCCATCATCAGACAAAGAGGCCAAGTTGCATTGTGTGTAGCGTTGGTAAAGAGCCCGGCTCCAAACCCAGAAAAATCCTGCCCTCCACCTTCAGATATTTCCCCAGGCACAAACCCCACACAAGTCCATCTACGCAGCCCCGAGGGGCAAGGTATTCCCCATAGGAAAAGGTGTTTTCATCCCATTTTCATGATGGTTCCCTGCAATCGGATTTCGCGTCTGTTCACAAACAATGGCAGAGTTGTCAGAACTGGGGCCGAACAGAGTCCTCTCCCATACAAAACACCTGTGAAGGAGCACATCACCACAGCGAAACCCCCCAAGGAATATGGCTCCCTGCATACAGACAGGCATCCTCTAAGCTCTTACCAAGCACAGTGAAGCACCGAAGGACCTCGTTGTGATTCTTCAGAGGGACTGGCATGGAGGAATCCAGAGGGGCACAGATCTGGTCAAGAGGGAGAAGAGATCAGCGAGTTAGGCGTCGGATCAGGAAAAAAGGGTGAGGATGATGTTTGAAGAAAACCAACGTGGCACACTGGTTTGAGCATTGGACTATATCTCTGGAGACCAGTGTTCAAATCCCTACTTGGCCATGGAAACCCACTGGGTGACCTTGGGAAGTCACACTTTCTCAGCCTCAGAGGGAGACAAAGGCAAAAAACCCTCTTCTGAAAAATCTTGCCAAAAAAACCTTGTGATAAGGTCGGTTGCTTTAGGATCGCTGTAAGTCAGAAACAACTTGGAGGCACACAACAAGCATTTCCCCCACTTTCACAGGGATCTTGCACCCCTAGCACCAGTGAATGTGGAGGGCCATCTGTAGAAGCAGTAACACCCCATTTGGGGGGAAAGGTGGGATATAAGTGCAATAAACAAATAATAAGGGAACCGTCCAATTAAAAAGATTGTATGTACAGCGCTGTGTAAATTTACAGTGCTTTATAAATAAAGGTTAATAATAAGTAGACATCACCCTGCATCTCCTCACCTCTCTCCCAGTCACCCCAGCTCTCTGCCTGCCATAGCATATGGCACCTTTCCCCCCAGGGATGCAAAGTCCAGAGGCCCCAATCAGGCTCCAGGATTTGGGGAGAAAAGGAGAGCCATGCCCCACTCAGATCTTGGCATCCCCAGCTCAAATGTTCTCCGGCTGCTGGTCACTTTGAGCTGCTCCTGTTCTCCAGCTGCCAAGAACATTTCTGGTGCCAAGGGACACTTCACAAATTACAGTGCAGAGCCCTTGCCCTTTGGGGGCAAGACTCAAAACAGGAGTCGCTTCCATTTGTCAGCAAACTGTGCACCTTCCTCCAAAAACCCAAAAGGAGCAGGAGGAAGAGACATGTCTGGGCAGAGGAAAAGTCCCAGAAACTCCCACCAATGCTTGTTGGAATCTGAATGCAGCAAAGAAGCAGTCAGAGGGTTGCCTGTATTTATAGCAATAGCGACATAGCAATAGCAAGTACATTTCTACACCGCTTATCAGTGAACTAGCACTCCCTATGCAGTTTACAATATGGAAGCCAATTGCCTCCAAAAAGCTGATTATTTCAAACCTAAACCTCTGTCCGGTTGGAAGAATGCTCATCTCAGGCTGCATTCCCACTATGATTTAAAGCGAATTGCTGATTGGGTTATATGACTACCGTTCCCATTTGAAACCAGTTCTGATCCCACTGTGATAATCACGATGAAGTGAGGCAAACACAAAAAAACCGTTCCTTCTTGACACTAGTTCTTTGGCAGTTCTTGTGAAAAGAATCAATTCCGGAGCAGGTTCAACAAGTGGGAATGATGGGTCTGGATCGCATCATTCTGGAGGAGAGGGACTAATGGCAGAGGGGTGTTTACCATCCCTCCTCAGTTTTTGGTAGATCCATCATCCCACCCCCAGCGCTGCCTTTGTGCTTATGATGTGACCTATGGGCATATGATTATTATTACTTAATTGAGAGAAGATTTGATTCATTGATTTTGCAAGCCAGGCGATCGGGCCGATGGCAGCTCAGTGAGGCAAGTAGCTGCAAAATGAATGAATCGAATCTTCCATTTATTTATTTTTTTAAATACAGTTCCCAAGCCAAGCTGCCGTTTATGTCACCGATGACACGCAGATGATTGACATGCATTTTGAAGTGGCGCAAAGTAGTGGGGACCACAATCGTGCCAAAAAAGAAGTGATTACAAGGGGAAAATGAAAAGATCTGCTTTCATAGTGGGAATGATGGACTTTTGGAATCGATTTACCAACACAGAGCAAAGGCAAATCGCAATCTGGTTTAAATGTAAGTGGAAATGGGGTCTCGTATGGCTGGTTGAACCTGTCCCTTCCCTCCTGCACAATCCCTGGACATAGAATGGGTTGGGAAGACAGAAGCCCCCCTGCCACAGCCCCCAAAATTACCTGGAGCTGCAGGGCATTGAGGAGGGTGTCCAGCTGCGTATCCAACGTCCGGCTCCCGATGTTGACAGAGGCTTCGAGAATCTGGCACAAACTCTGTTCAGAGGCACAAAGAACAACATGGGGTTAGCATCACCCAGAACATTTCACACTGTCAGGACTGGGTTAACCCTGCCATGATTCTGTCCTGACTGACCTGATGGGATTGGGGCTGGCTGGTTTTGTTTCTGTGAAGCCGAAGGCTTTCATGGTCGGCATCCGTAGTTTTCTGTGGGTTTTTCAGGCTATGTGGATGCATTCTGGAAGAATTTATTCTTGACGTTTCTCTAGAATCTGTGGCTGGCATCTTCAGAGGTTGGTGGCATGGCAATATGTGGGGTATATATAACATGCAAACCATTTCCTCTCAAACAAGGGTCCCAGATGTATATATACTCCACACACTTCCATGTCTTTGAAAATGCCAGCCACAGATGCAGGCAAAACATCAGGAATAAATTCTTCCAGAACGCAGCCACACAGCCTGAAAAACCCACAAAAGTTATGGTCTTGTTTCTGTGTTGTTTGGCATGGTATCATGAGTTTGTCTTGCATAATATGTGGTGTGCTATATAACACTAGGCCATTGATGCTGGGCTTTATATAGTTACACAGTGGGTTGGGTAACATAACAGGGGAGACATAATATGCTTTTTGTAGGTGGTTGATATGTCCAGTTTCTTATATTTATTTGCTACATTCAACTATTTCACTGATAGAGAGTTCCTGCATGGCAGAATGGGGTTGGACTGGATGGCCATTGAGGTCTCTTCCAGCTCTAGGATTCTGTGATATTTTACTGGTTGGTAACTGAGATCTGTAACGCAATTTACAAAAGGGGGCAAATTTGTAAAATACATGTTTGGTAAATAAATAAAACTAGGTATTATTTTGTAGGCTTCAAAAGTAGGATTAATGATAGATGCAACAAAGAAATGGTTAATAGTCTTCACATAAGAATAGTATGTGATTCCTTAGTGAAAGAAGACTTAAATACAGTCGTCCCTCCATATGTATGGATTTGGAGTCCGCGGTCTCGCTCTCTGCGGGATGAGCTGCTATATTTAAAATGGGTGTGCATGCCCGCGTGCAGCCCCAAGCATGCTCCATGGGCACACGGACCATTATTCTCTATGGGACCCCCTACAGTCGGTTATGACAAGACATTCATGTCAAGGGAGCACCTTTACCTTTAGAACTGTAGAACTGCCACCCACATTCACACTCCCACTTACACCTACCTTGGAGACGTAGTAGGCCTCTGCGGGCTTCCGGTAGAGCGCCAGGATGCCTGGGATGAGGCGAGGGAGCTGCTCCTCCAGCTTCTCACTGGGCATGAGGTGGCTCATGGGCCCCAGGGCCTCCACCACCGCCAGCCTCAGCTGCAAAGATGGGAGAAAAGGAGGGTGACTTATGCACACCACAGACTCTCTGGGAGAAAAGATGGCTAAGAGGTGATACCATAGCCGTTTGAAGAGGTGCCATGTTGAGAAGGGAGCAAGCTTGTTTTCTGCTGCTCCAGAGAACAGGCCCCAGAGCAATGGATGTAAGCTACAGGAAAAGGAACTCCACCTAAACCTTAGGAAGAACTTCTATGTCTGGAAACCATAAAGCCCTCTGAGGAGAGACTTAGGCAGCTGGGGATGTTTTTGCATTTGAAGGTATGTCATATTGAGGAGGTAGCAAGCTTTTTTCCTGATGCTCCAGAGAACAGGACACAATGAAGCAATGGATGCAAGCTACAGGAAAAGAGATTCCACCTAAACTTTCCTTGGAGTGTGGTAGAGTCTGGAGGTCTTTAAACAGAGGCTGGATGTCCATCTGTCAGGGATGCTGTGATTGAGAATTCCTGCATGGCAGAATGAGGTTGGACTGGATGGCCCTTGGGGTCCCTTCCAAAACTATTATTCTATGACACAGACATCAAGGCAAAGCCCGGGGGATATCAAGCTTGACATGGTTTGTCCTGACAGGAAAAGATTAATTCTTTTCATAGCATCCTCTCCACTGCAGGAGATTATAATGACTCTGGCTATGTTTTTCTGGATCCCCTACTCAGCTACTCGAGTATTAGTTTTATATGCCGTTTTATATCTTGTTTTATTGATTATTGTAATTTTATCTGGATTTGTATGCCGCTTTGACCTGAATTGGAAAAGCGGGATAGAAATAAACTATTATTATTATTATTATTATTATTATTATTATTATTATTATTATTATTATATTCTGCTACATTCTGTTATATTCTCGTTACTTTCTGCCCACTCCATAGACCTCCAACCTGCTTTCAACAGCTCAGCCCTACCTTGGCTTCCCGGCTCTGGAGCCAACTGTTGAAAAGCACTTCATAGGCGCTGAAGATCTCACTGGAGAAGGTGTCGCGCCGGACGGTGGGGTCCGGAGCCTTGTCCAGGTTTGCCAAGTACTCCTGGATGCTCTCGCTGAAGTACTGCAAAGCTACAGAACCAATTACATGCCCATTAGCACCGCTGCCACCATGCTTTCTCTTTTCACCCCTCCACCTCTCTCTTTTTTTGCTAGGAAAGCAACAGGAGAGCTCAGAGGGGACCAGGCTTCGTCTTCCACCAGCCCCTCACCACCCTTAAAACTGTTGCTCAAGCTCTCCCTATATATTCTAACGCAGATGGTAAAACAAAAGTGCAGACAACTGACATAAGCAGACGAACAGCCACTGTGACCCAGGCACTCCCAAGGGTCTGGGGTCTCACAGAGATCCCTCCATCACACTTCCTTCCCTTCCTCTCTCTTCTGTCCCAACCCCACCAAGCTCCTCTACCTGAAACTCTCTCCTGCTTAGTTACAAGTTAGGAAAGCTAAGGGGCTGTTCAGACCAGCCTTAAAGGCCAGCATGGGGGCAGAGTTAAGGCGTAGCATCTTCACGACACATGCCCCGGCTCCAGCCCCCCATGGCGCCATGAAACATGGCGCACGGCTCACGGTGCTCCTCTGGCACTGCATCCGCACAACGCAGTACTAAAGGAGTGCTGTCAAGCCACAGCAACACAGCTAGCACGCCCTTTGCAGGGCGCCAAAAGAGGCCACTTTTGGTGGCTCCTCTTTTCAGCCTGCAAAGGCTGGATCAGTTGTGGTTGCTGCAGCCCCAATCTAGCTGTTAAAGGGTCAGCTGCACACCACCCTTTTGGGGCTCTATATACAGCCCCTAAATTTATGTTCAAAAGAGCAAAATAATCTCTTCCAGTATATATGCTTAATGCTGCTCGTTCACCTTTTATTTTTGAGACAATAAATAAATACAGTCGGCCCTTCGTATCCATAGAGGTTCCGTTCCAGATCCCCCCTCCCACAGATGCCAAATACTGCAGCACCTCAAGTACTACTATAGTCAATGTCAGCGCAATGTATGCGGGACTGCGCTGGTGTGCCCCGTGGTGCACATGCCACCATTGAGGAGAATGGTTTGAGGCCATTCACGGATGCTCTAATCTGCAGATGGCAAGCCTGCCAGTACAGAGGGCCGATTGTAAAACTTAGGGGGACACACTAGAGATTCAATCGTTTTCTCCACATGCACTCCATAGAAGTCTCCTTGACACAGATCCACTCTTCCATCTTTTCCTGAAAGCAGCCAAAAGCCCAGGAAACTCACACAGCTAAAACAACAGGTAGCCCTTCATGCTGAGCCCACCCGATGAATCCAGAAGCAGGAAACAGACTGACATAGAACTTTAGAAGGTTCTCGTGGGACATTTGGGAAGACTATTCAGTCCATGTGTTAAAAAGAAGCTCTTCACTTGGATCTAGACTCTTTCTCTCTTACACACACTCAGGCACATTTCCATGTTTGGCCAGAGACCAGATTCTGCAGAGTTGCAGACCACCCACCTCCTTGCTTCTTCAAACCAGACCTCAAAGAAGCCTCCACCTGCATTTCGTCATTCCAGCTCTGGACCAGAAAAGCCCCGGGAGCAGAGGTGCGTCCTCTTACCGTAGCAGAAGACGGACTTCATGTTGTCTTGCTTGGCCATCGCCAACATGGGCAGCATGGTCCCCAGAATGGAGTTGAGGAAAGGCACCATCCCAAAAACTGAGCAGAGGGGAGGGAAATTATGAAAATAGCGGAAGAGGCAGAAGAGGGAGAGAGAATTAGACCCAAGTCCTTCAGCGAACACTGGCCATAAAAGCCATCGACTTCACATTTGCCCACTCCAGGGAAAGCCACCTGCCCCTACACAGGTACCAGCCACCTTCCTAGAGCTTGGCCAGGAATTGCTGAACAAGCCAGGTGAACATCCTTCATCTCTTAATGAACAACTGAACCCTGAAGTTCATGTTTCAGGAAGGGAACCACTGGTACCTAGGCCAGCACCCTTGAACAGGCATGCCAACACTGGTTTTAAGATCTAACAGTAGCAAAGAAACCCACTCAGCTAAAAAGTGGCTGGAGCAAAGTCACACTGGGTACACCAGGGTACCTATAGCAGCTCTGCTTCAGGACTTTGGGGAAACAGAAGCTGGCTCATAGCCAATCGCTCCACTCCTATGCCGTCTCTCTCCTGGACCAGTGGTATCCACATACGCTTGCCTTGCTTGCAGATCCTCTGCCTCCAGAGGTGCTTTCCAATAGGGTCTGCTTTACCGCTGTGTCTGCCTGGCAGAACTCCCTTCCCACCATCACCTTCAGCATCTCTCCCAGTCCAATCTGCAGATGGCAAGCCTGCCAGTACAGAGGGCCGACTGTAAAGCTTAGGGGGACACACTAGAGATTCAATCGTTTTCTCCACACCTTTGGCTCAGTTTAGTCCAGGGCCCACTTGCACCTCTCTGACTTTAGCACCCAGCTTCTGGATTTCACTTTGACTGGCCTTCATTTTACAGACTGCACAATATTTAACACTGCAGATTCCTGTGTGGCAGGGGGCTGGGCGAGATTGAAGGTGGGCTGAATGCAGGCTCCTAGAAGCCCCAGATCCATTTTTTGCCCCCAAATCAGCCCAAGTGTGCCCAAATTACAGTAATATGCTTCCCTTAACCCTCCAAAGCCCCAGAAATACAGAAAAGGGACAAATGCCTGAAAATCAGCCCAAATGGAAGGTGGAAGTTATGTGGTATCACATCAGGTGTGCCAAAACACACCAGTGAAGCCCACCAGGAAGGTGGCAGTGTGGAACCATAGACTCCACCTCTGCACTGTTGTCCGTTCCTGGACTATGTGGCCCCTGGGGTCCTTTCCAACTCTATGATTCCAGAGCAACCCCCCGAACCTTTCTTTCTTGGGGCTGCAGGAGAAGGGGGAGAAATGGCTTTGGAAGAATGCCGCCTCGTACCGTTTGCCACAGAGAGGTTGGCAAAAGTCTGCACAATGAAGTAGTGAGGCAGGACTCCCGGCTGGAACTTGGTCAGCACCTCCTCCATCACCTTGTTGATGAAGCGCCTTCCCACCGCCACGAGGACGTTGCTGGCCGCCTGCTGCCACTCAAAGATGACCTCCTGAACCAGGCAGAAAGGGGTGCCATTAGGAACCAGGGGTGCTCCGTTCCATCTCCGACTCCTTGGGCTGGTTTACAATGGCACAAGATGGCGGGCAAAAGGCCCATGAGTGTGGCATGTCTATGCAACCAAGTCCAAAGTGGTCACCCAGGGCAAAAGTCAAAACCAACATAGGAGCATCATGTACCCCTTTCAGGTAGGAAGAATGACCCAAAGGGTCACATACGGGGCAGGAACTAGTTGCCATTCCAGGTCTTTACAAGAATTTGTTTGATACCAAAGACTGGCACACTTTGCTTGCAGTAAAATATTTTGAACTGGAGGTAAATGGGAGGCAGTGGGTGCTCTACAGCACAAAAAAGCATCACAGTCCTTCAGATGATGGTCTCCCCAAGACTTCAAACCTCTTGGTGTTCTGAGTTGGAACTAGCTGCCATTCCAGAACCCCAAAACATGGATACCAGAAACTGACACAAATGTCTGCAGCCAAGTAAGGCAGTTAATGGATACAGCAAACGCTCCACAGCAGGGGAATGTTTCTCAGCTCTCCAGCTGATAGGTCCCAGCTTCCCCTCACAGCTAGAGGTAGAATTGGGCCCCTAAGCAACACATTCTGCTCAGACTACCCCAGGACCAACACCTGATCCCCATGACTGGATAATGGGTCCCTTGAGCTGGGGTCCTCTCAATTTCCAAGGGCTGTAGAGTTCAGATACTGACATTCTGCACTATACACTACAAAATATTTTGCATGTACAGTGCAGGAGAAATCAAAGTGTCCAAGAATGGTCCATCTTCCATCCTAGTATATGTGAGAGCAATTCAAGCCAGTTGTGAACAAGGTGGGATGCCCTGTCTCTTGCTAACTCAGTAATCAGGCTTCATGGATGAACCAGTAAGTTTATCACAGCAGTTCAGAACATTTCTTGCCAGAACTGGGCTCAAACATCCAGTTCCAATCCTATATCCCTTTTCAGGCCCTCAGTCTCTTGCATCCCTTCCCAAGCTAAATGACCCTAGAGGCTTGCAGTAACAGTCAGTGTCTTTCTCTTTCCCACCATTAGGCTGGACAACTGTTCACAATGCAAGCCTTTAAAACTGAAACTACTTCTAAGGAATAATAACAAGTGCAACATAAAATAATAAATCCATGGCAGAGGGAATCTGCAAAGGGGACCTGTCTGTACAGCTCAAAAGGCCCATTTCTCCCCCATTCTGGTGTCATCCTGTTCAGATGCTGCACAGTCCTAGTTCTAACAGTCTGCTTAAAATAAATTACAGCTCTTATTTTGAATCATCTGGAAAGCCGGCTACTAACGTTGGCCATGAATCTGACAAGCATCGTTTCACAATCCATCTGCTTGGAGAAGCGGCTGGACTGCATCCTCTACAGCCCCCATAGGAAAGGAAGCCCCCACTTGAGGGGCTGAGATGATGGTGACAAGGGTCCTAGAAGCCACCGGTCTGGTCATGGGACATCACTATGGTGGCCCCAACCAGGTAAGCAAGTAACAGCTCCAGGACGTACCTTCGATTTGGTCATTTCATTGGAGGCCAAGAAGATAACGATCTTGGCCGTGCTCTTGTCCAGCTGAGCCAGGCTGCTCCTGACCACTGCCTCCATGGCCCTCAGGATGATGATCCGGTGGGGGTAAGCCAGCTGAGAGGAGAGGCAAGAGGAGGTCAGAGATCCCAGCCCAGGGACCTTCGGGTCCTTTTGCAGCACAAAGCCCATCGGGCAATGTCCCTCCCCCATACCCCAATCCTGTTTTATTTTAAATTATCAAACATACAGTAATTACAAATTTACACATCTTATGTTACATAAAGTTGTCATATTATGTCAACAAAATAAACTTCCCCTAATCATACTTCCCCTAGTTCTCTAGTATCTTTTGTTCCATTTTAATATTCCATATAGACTTATTCTTCTTTATAATCATTCAAAAAATATTCTCAAGCTTAACATATACAATAAATACAGCCTATTACTAGTATCATTATAATTCCCATTTAGTACTTTTACTGTTCTGTCTTATTCTTAGATATTCTTGCTCTTTTCTTTTATTGCCATCCTTTTTTGGGGGGCAGTAAAGATGTAGACAGATCAGACCATTCCTCGTCTGATCTCTCTACATCTTTGCAATTTATCCAGGTAGTGAGTTTGCCCATTTCTTCTCTTTCTGATAGCTTCAATAGCCAACCATCAACTGATGGCAATTCTTGACTTTTCCACTTTGGGGCAATCAATATTCTGGCCACATATCCTCTCCTGTTTCCACATTAACTGAGGAGGAGAACTGTACACCAGGATTTTCCCCACAGCAGAAAGAACTAGAGCCACTTTGGGCCCAACTCAAGCCCAGGGCTGCTGGGGCTCCTTGTGTCCAAGAGGAAGCTTTCTAGTAGGCAGAGCTACCCTGGGAAACCTATTCATGGAATCCTAGAGTGAGAAGAGACCCCACGGGCAATCCATCCAACCCCATTTTGCTATACAGAAAGGCAAACCCAACCGATCTACTAATGGGGCAGGAGTAGAAGAAGAAAGGCCTCAGCAAGAGCGTGTTCTGCTGCTCCCAGGGGTAGGACATGAATCCATGGGTTCAAATGGCAAGAAAAGAGATTCCAGCTAAATGTTAAGAGGAAGAACTTCTCGACAAGAGTGGAGGAGATTGCCTTGGAAGGTAGACTCTCCCTCTTTGGAGGTCTTTAAAAACAGATTGGATGGGCATCTGTACCCTGCATGGCAGGAGATTGAACTAGATGGCCCATGTGGTCCTTTAAAACTCTGTGAATCTATGGTACACACTTTTGATTCAGACGTTGCTCCATATTTCCCCCCTTCCAGGCTCTCAGCCCCACAAATGGTGTAAAGGAACTGAGGCCTGCAAAGTTGAATCACTGGGACCTTTTGACTAGCGGGGACTGCAATGTCATATTCCACACACACATAGACCACACAGTTCCCTGTTACTTCTGAGTTTGGCTGCAACTCCCACAGGAACTGAATGGAGATAATTGTTGCTGTCTAACAGTGTATTGTTATGAACTAAACTCCTGTTATAATCCAGTGTATTTCTTGGCTTGGTCTTGAGTGGGCAAGACCCCTTAGCTTCGCCAAAGGCCTGGTCTGGGGGGAGAAGGAATCAAAAGGATAGACATTGGTTGGTGCTTTTTAAAAAATAATAAATAAAGACAAACACTGCCTCCTGTATTTTTGGACACTTCTTTGGGAGCCACTACAGGTCCAGTCCCCTGTATCCAAAATGCTTGAGACTGGAAACGTTTGGATTTTGGAATCCCTGTATTTACACGCATCTATACTCAATCTTGGAGATGGGACCCAAATCTAAACACAGAATTCATTTATGTTTGACAAGCACCTTCTACATGTAGCCTGAAAGTCATTTTATACAACATTTTTAAAATAATTGTGCACATGTTTAACTGTATTTTAAGGGGGGGGTTGAGGGTTTGGACTGTATATTTTAACTTTGTAAGCCGCCTCAATTGCTTTTGTAGAGAGGCGGGATATAAATAAATTATGATGATGATGATGAAACAAACTTTGAAAGGTGTCACTATCTCAGCCACCGCTAATAAAGTTTTGGGATATTTTGAATTTTGGATTCCTGGAGAAGGGAGGCTCCACCTTGACAGGGGCAGGTATGGGCAACTATGAAAGGAGAGCACCATGTACCTACCCCTCACCTGTATGCCACACACCTTTGCTCCTGGCACAACTGGAAGTGATACAATCTCACTCCCTGTTCTAGAATTTAGACTACAAATACAGTAGCTGATATTTGAAGGGTTTGGCACCTGGTGCGGGAGGGCAAGAGAATCACATTTTCATGACAACTTGGGGGCATTTTCCAGTCTATAAAGTGGCTGAAAAACATTAAAAGAAGGGGAGAGGGTAAGCCCTTGGGGGTTCAGCTGTCTCCTCAGAGCTGCATCTACCCTACAAGCCACAACTTTCCCCATTCCTGCCAGAGAGACAGTTCAGAGGGG
The DNA here is from genome assembly GCF_019175285.1 of Sceloporus undulatus. NCBI lineage: Eukaryota > Metazoa > Chordata > Lepidosauria > Squamata > Phrynosomatidae > Sceloporus > Sceloporus undulatus. The sequence continues at coordinate 250,024,411 of NC_056525.1, read as the reverse complement.
CCATGATAGCCCTGTTTAAGTCTTTGAAGGGGGTGTCACATTGAGGGTGGAGCAAGCTTGTTTTCTGCTGCTCCAGAGAACAGGACACAATGGAGCAATGGATTCAAACCACAGGAAAAGAGATTCCACCTCAGTATTAGGAGGAACTTCCTGAAAGTAGGGGCTGTTCGACAGTGGAACGCACTCCCTCGGAGAAAGATGGAGTCTCCTTCCCTGGAGGTCTTTAAACAGAGGCTGGATGGCCATCTTTTGGGGGTACTTTGATTGAGAGTTCCTGCATGGCAGAAGAAGGGGGTTGGACTGGATGGCCCTTGGGGTCTCTTCCAACTCTGTGATTCTATGATTGCCATGATGAGGGCTGCACTTCAGATTTTATGGCCACATGGTTGGCCACCGCACCAGAATGGTTCCTTCCCACCCCCAACCGCATGTGACTTCCCCAGTTCCATTCTCCCCATACCTCTTGTCTCCTCTGCATGCATCCTAGCTGCAAGCATGTTCAGCCAAGGCAAGCCCAAGACGCTGCAAGATCCAGCCCAGACACCCCTCGCAATGGAGGAGATGGTGGCCTTACCTTGTCATGCTGCCGCAGGTACTCCTCGCAGGCATTCAAGATCTCCTCTGGCTCCTGCCCGCCCAAATAGCAAAGGGCACTGAAGATTTGCTCGTGGACCATCGGGTCCTTATCTGTGGTGGCATCCATCAGCGTAGTGGCCAGCCCTGGAGGAAGTGAAAAGAAAGGATTGACGCTCCCATCCATTGAGGTCCTGCTACTCCAGCCTTCCAGAGGATCCCACCACATCCATGGCCCTTCCTCTTGCAAGACCCCAAGAAGTACCCAAAGGAAGCATCTACCCTTCAGGTCAGATAGAGCCACCACAGAGCCATGCCACTGCGTGGGTCTTACAATGCCAAGGCAGGTTAAATTTGACCATAGAGTTGCACTGGAGGAGGACCTAGATATTCCTAGAGAGAACATATCAATCAAATCTGTAAATATGGAGGGAGAAGTGTAGTTTTCTAGGCATTTGTAGCTTCTCAAACATGATTCTATGATCTTCTGGCAGATGTTGACTTCAGAGTTGCATTGGAGGACCTGCAGATTCCTAGAAAGGTGTTCTCTTAGGTAAAAAGAAATGGGTTCTTTTATTTGTGGTTTTCCCACATTCGCAGAGGTCCTTCACCCTAACCTTAGCAAATATGGAGGGATCACTGTAGTAAATTTATAAATAGGAGACTAGAGACTCTGTTATGAACAGCCTTCCTCAGGTCTTCCAACTCCAGTAGGTTGCAGTAGGTGACTGATGTTATACAGTTGCTGTTATTTGCTGTCAACCTGACTTTGACTTATGGCAACCCTATGAATGAGGGACCTCCAAGAAAAAGGGTTATAAACAGCCCTGTTCAGGCCTTGGAAGCGGAGGTGGCTGTAGAGTTAACTTTACAGGTTGAGTATCCATTATCTGAAATGCTTGGGACCAGGAGCGTTCCATATTTCTGATTTTGCCCTGATTTTGGAATGCCTGTATTTGCATACATGTGCATAATGACATATCCTAAAGACAGGTCCCTGAGTCTAAACATGACATTCATTTATGTTTCATATAGCCCTTACATTAACTGCTTGGACCTGGAACAACTACTAAAGAAGATCAAAGGCAGGCCTACTGTTGAATCTAAAGAAAACAAAAATAATGACCATGGAGGATCTACACAAATTCAACAAAGATGAGGAAATAGAAATGATAAATGAGTTCCCATACCTTGGACCAAACATTGAGCAGAATGGAGACTGCAGTCAATAAATCAGAAGAAGACTAAGAATGGGAAAGACAGCTATGAGAGAACTAGACATTAAAGTCAGAGCCATACAAGCCATTGTACCCCCATCGCCACGAACAGGTATGAGAACAGGGCATGTAAGAAACAAAATGGGAAGAAAACCATGTGTTGCTGGAGAAGAGTGCCAAGGATCCCATGGACAGCCAAAAGGACAGACAAATGGGTCCTTGAACAGATCAAGCCTGAAATCTCCCTGGAAGCCAAAATAACCAGACTGGGGCCCTTGTATGTGAAGTCAAAGACTTCCATGGCAGGCATCCATAGTTTTTTGTAGGTTTTGGGGGCTATGTGGTAGAGCTTGTTCCTGAGGCTGTTGTACTTCAGCCACATCTATTCTGCTTTGCCACTCTATTCTGTTCTATTCTGCTTTGGTCAGGCCCCACCTGGAATAACCCTGTGTCCAGTTCTGGGAGTAACAATTCAAAAAGGATGTGGAGAAACTGGAGCCATGTGTCCAAAGGAGGGCAACTAAAATGGTGACGGGTCTGGAAACCATAAAGCCCTATGAAGAGTGCCTTAGGGAGCTGGGGATGTTTAGCCTGGAGAAGAGAAGGTTAAGAGGTGATACAATGAGAGCCCTGTTTAAATACTTGAAGGAATGTCACATTGAGGAGGGAGCAAGCTTGTTTTCTGCTGCTCCAGAGACTAGAACACAGAATCATAAAATCATAAAGTTGGAAGAGACCACAGGGAACAATGGATGCAAGCTACAGGAAAAGAGCTTCCAGCTCAACATTAGAAGGAATGCCTGACAGTAAGAGCTCTTCAACAGTGGAATACACTCCTTTGGAGATTCTTGGGGAGTATCCTTCCTTGGAGGTCTTTAAACAGAGGCTCTTGGAGATGTTTTGATTGGGAGTTCCTGCATGGCAGAATGGGGTTGCACTGGATGGCCGTTCTTGGGGTCTTTCCCAACTCTATGGTCCTATGATTTCACGATTCTACATCATGAGAAGGCATAGATCACTGTAAAAGGCAATAATGCTGGGAAAGGAGGAGGGAAGTAGAAAGAGTAAGACAGCATGCTAGATGGATGGACTCTATTAAGAAGGTCACAGGTATGAATTTATAGGAGCTCAGCAGAGCAGTGGAGGACAGGAGGGCTTGGAAATATCTCACTGTCAAGACTCACTGGAAGGCGGCTAACAATAACCACAAAGGCCCCTTAGGCACAGCTGGACCCCTTTGGATGCCACTGGAGCAGAGGAGGGAATCTGGGCCACTTTTCACCAGCGCACATGATCTCAGGAGGAGACCTTGCCTTCAGAGTCCTCTTTGCAATCTCCATCTGCAATGCTTCAAACCACCAAGTCTTTTTATACACAGCAGGGGCAGGAAGGAACTTCCAAATCAGCAGATGAAGTGAAATGGATGTGTTACGACATTTTTCATTCTGTATTAGAAAAATCTTTGGCATTTGCAGATGCAAAGGTCCTTTTAAATTATATTCTAGTCATGCACTATTTAATGAAGGTCAAAGGCTTTGGACCTTCTGTGCTTTTGTTGTTGCAAAAGGATCCATATATTGCAAGGTCGGAAACATAAAGACGCATATCGCTGAATGGTCAGAAAGCCTAATTGCTTTGGAGCATGTATTTTATAGACATTAACTTCAAGAAAGTTTGCTTTTTTGGAGATAAGATCTGCTAATATTAATGCATGTGTGTGTCTGTTGTGTGCCTTCAAGTCATTTCCAACTTATGGAGCCCTGAAGGCAACTCTTTAATGGGGTTTTCTTGATAACATTCATTCAGAAGGGGTTTGCCATTGAATTACCTTGAGGCTGAGATGGTGTGACTTGCCCAAAGTCACCCAGCAAGTTTCATGCCATATGCCCAGCCTGTGTTTGCATCCCATCTACTTCTCGTCTTCTCATGTTCTCCTACTTTCTTCCTTTCTTTTCTTTCCGTTTCCTTTCTTTGTGAGCATGCTTTAAAAATCCAACAAGACCAGTTTTAAATATTAACCAGTGGATGAGAAGCATGACGAATGGCCAGTCGGAGCAGCATTCTTGCTCCTTGGGGTGGAAAAGAGGGGAGGACGGTGGGGTGGTTGGGGGCAGACAAATGGGAAAGGACTGAGCCAATGCTGGTGCTGGAGAAGCCATGCTAGGAGCTGCAAAGGCAAACCAGCCACTGAGACCAACCAGTTAACCCCACCTGGCCTTGGCAGCCCTGCAATGAGCTGGGCACAGGATTTACAAAATGCAGGTCAAGGAAGAAAACAGCCTCTCCATCCATCCCCAGATGTGTTGCAATTCAGCCTGGCATTCCTCCATCATACAAGAGAGAGACCCAGCCACTCTCCGGCAGAGAACTTCATTGCCCTCCTTGGCAGAAGATGAGAAGAAATGGCTGCAAATCCTTTCCATTGCTAAAGGTCAAAGAGGCTCATAAACTCAACCAACAGCAAAGGAAAAGGGGGGAAAGCTCTTTACCCTCTGCTCTATGAGGAGTTCATATTCAAATGCAACCCAGGATGCTGAGGATGAGTATCCGCTGTTTGGGATGACACAAGAAATCAGTTTTGCAAGTGAGTGGAGTTGCCAGGAATCCCTTACAATAAAAGGAGGCCTCCAATTTGCATGACGGAAAGCAATTCATTTTTATATAGACTGAATGAAATGTCAAAAATATGGCCATTTTTTGGACTGCAGAAATGTGTACACCATGAGTCAACAGTGTGATGCGGCAGCTAAAAAGGCCAATGCGATTTCAGGTTGCATCAATAGAAGGATAGTCTCTAGATCAAGGGAAGTAATAGGACCACTCTATTCTGCTTTGGTCAGGCCCCACCTGGAATATTGTGTCCAGTTATGGGCACCACAATTCAAAAAGGACGTTGAGAGCCATGTGTCCAAAGGAGGGAGGCTAAAATGGTGAAGGGCCTGGAAACCATGCCCTATGAGGAACATCTTCTTAGGGAGCTGGGGATGTTTAGCCTGGAGACGAGAAGGTTAAGAGGTGATATGATAGCCCTGTTTAAGTATTTGAAGGGATGTCACTTTGGGAGGGAACAAGCTTGTTTTCTGCTGCTCCAGAGAACAGGACCCGGAACAATGGATGCAAGCTACAGGAAAAGAGATTCCACCTCAACATTAGGAGGAGCTTCCTGAGAGTAAGGGTTGTTTGACAGTGGAACACACTCCTTCCTCAGAGTGTGGTGAAGTCTCCTTCGTTGGAGGTCTTTAAGCAGAGGCTGGATGGCCATCTGTCAATGGGGATGCTTTGAGGGAGAGTTCCTGCATGGCAGGATAGGCCTGGACTGGATGGCCTTTGGGGTCTCTTCCAACTCTATGATTCTATGATGCTATGTAATTTATGAATGTGGATTATATGTTAATTTCGCAGACAAATGAATGGCTTGGTTAACTGGGATTAATAACTTTCATTTGGGACTGGGGTAGAAGTTTCTGATGGTCAATCGTGCATGTCATGGACTTCAACTGTCCCTTACTGCTATTTAAAAAACCTGGCAAGGCCACCTAAAATCATGGAATCCTAGAGTTGGAAGAGACGGCCATCCAGCTTTTATCAATTAATGTTAATCCTGCATTTCAGACTGAGAGGAAACAGGTGTGAAACCTGGCAGAAACAACATCAACAATTTAGGATATGAAGACAGCACCAGCCTGTCAATCATCCCAGGGACCCACTGTAATGATGATGATGATGATGATGATCTCTGATTATTAGAGCAGTAAAACAAGAAGACAAAGACAGGCGCCTGGCGTTGCTTTTCCTAAAAGTCCACTGAGTCACATACACACCTGAAGGCCAGCCTAGCTCACCTGCCTTTCTGGTGTGGAAGTGGCCTTTTGTGTACGATGCAGAGCAAGGGAAGGATTCCCCATTCAATTTTGGAAAAGGACAAATGGATGCAACAAGCAAAGGAAAGCTATGGTCAGAAGAGGATACAGAGGGCAAGCCAACCTCCGGTCAAAGCCACAGAGGAACCTCTCCTTCCTCTCCATGTTCTCCCGGGAGAACTTTCAGGTCACACACAAACACACACACACAATTAAAGCCGGCAAGGACTGACCAGCCGGTGTGTCCAGGTTGAGCCTACTTCATCCAAAAATGCTTGGGAATTTCAGTTTTTTGCATTTTGGAATACAGTATTTGCATATACATAATGTACTCTCTTGGAGAAGGGCTCAAGACTAACCATGAAATTCATTTATGTTTCATATACACCTTAAACACATAACCTGAAGGTAATCTTACACACCGTATTTTTAACAATTTTGTGCAAAGAACAAAGTATGTATACACCAAATCATCACAAGATGTTACTATTTCAGCCACCCATAGAAAAAGTTTAGGCTTTTGGAGTATTTAGGATTTCAGAATTCTGGATCAGGGAGACGCAGTCTGTATTTTACTTTCCCCTTCGCCCAGACTCAGCCTTTTTAAATACCGTAGGTTTATTTCTCCATCTAGCTGGCAGCTACGTCTACCTAAGACACAGCTTTTGTACAGACATGCTAAGAAATGACACTGTATTACTAGCAGAAAACATCACAGACTTGGAACAATTACTTAAGAAGGCCAAAGATGAAAGTGCAAAGGGAGGCTTAAGGCTGAGCATAAAGAAAACAAAAATAATGACCACGAAAGAACTACGCACATCCAACCTGACAATGAGGAGATCGAAATGGTAAAGAGTTCCCGTATCGTAGGTCAAACATTGATCAGAACGGAGACGGCAGTCAAGAAATCAGAAGACAACTAAGACGACAAGGGGGTTTGGAGAGCTCTTATCCAGGGGGCCAGCATGAGTAGAGGCCTACTCAAGGGCAGTCAACAACAACAGCAATAACAAGCTGAGAAACACAAATGAGATGTCCTGAGTCTAGGTGGCTTGGATTAGTGTAAACAGTGCTGCAGCTTGTGCTGCCGTCCTGAGCCTGACACTCCTCTGCCCAACCAGCCAAGACATTCAGCAGATAAGCTCAGCCCAGGAATGGCCCCTTTCACCACCTGCTCATTGCCACAAAAGGGAAATGCAGCGGAGCACAGCTCCTGGGGCTCTTTTTTTAGCCCAGAAGTGGCTGAAATAGGGGAGGGAGCTGCGTACATTTAACTCAGACAAGACAGAGAGGCTGAGAAGAGAAAAACATCTTCCAATCTATTAAAGGCTGGCATCACAAGAATCATAGAATCGTAGAGTTGGAAGAGACCGCACGGGCCCTAATCCAGTCCAACCCCATTCTGCCATGCAGGAAATCCAATCAAAGCGTTCCCAATAGATGGCCATCTAGCCTCTGCTTAAAGACCTCCAAGGAAAGAGACTCCACTACACCCCAAGGAAGGAGTGTGTTCCACTGTCAAACAGCCCTTACTCTCAGGAAGTTCTTCCTAATGTTGAGCTGGAATCGCCTTTCACTGTGCATCTATTGTTCCGGGTCCTGTTTCTCGGGAGCAGCAGAAAACTGCTCCAGTTTGTTCCATATGGCGCAGGCCCCCCACGCGGGTACTCCTCAGTGACAGTGAGGGGAAGTGGGGGGGGGGCGGCGGAGTGGCTCTAGTCTATAAGAACCATCTGACCTTGGCCAGGATACCTGTCCGGAACACAGTCCATTTCGAGTGTATGTACCTTAGCCTGAAGACCAGGGAAGTTTGGGGATTTTGCTAGTCTAACCGGCCACCCCGTGTGCTAGCAGACTCCCTGGACACGACTGACACACTGGCTCTGAGCTGTTGTTGGAGACCCCCAGACTTTTAGTTTTGGGGGACTTCAACATCCCGCTCGAGACCAGTTTAACAGGTGCGGCTCAGGAGTTCATGGAGACCATGACAAACATGGGCCTATCCCAATTGGTCAAAGGGCCCACACATTGTGCAGGTCATACACTCGATGCAGTCTTCAGTACAGAACAGGAATATCCGTGGGCGGAGGTGGTAAGTACCTCTGCATTGTCATGGACGGATCATTTCCTGGTCAAGACGAAACTTAGAGCCAATATCTGCCCCACCGGGGGTGGCGGACCCATTAGAATGGTCCGCCCTCGAAGGCTGATGGAGCCCATTGGATTCCAGACAGCCTTAGAGGGTTTAATGGTTGGGAATGCCGGTGATCCTGTCGATGCTCTGGTCAATACCTGGAACACCGATCTTACCAGGGCTATCGACACGATCGCTCCCAAGCGCCCTTGCCATCCCGCCCCAAATCGGAGGCCCTGGTTCACACCAGAGCTGAGGAAGATGAAGCGGTTTGGACGACGGCTAGAGCGCAGGTGGCGGAAGACTCGACTCTTATCCGACAGAACTTGCCATAGGAACTTTCTTCGTTCCTATCGGGAGGCAATACATGCAGCGAAGAGAGCCTTCTCCTCTGCACGTATTGCGTCTGCAGAGTCCCGTCCAGCAGAGCTGTTTAAGGTGGTGAGGGAAATGACGCAGGTGCCCCCTGTGCCAAATCCCTTACTTAACCCGACGACGGCCTGCTGTGACGCGTTTAACAACTTCTTTGCAGACAAAATCTCTCAGATAAGAGCCGACTTAGATGCCACCGTTGAAACAGAGTCGACAGGCGAGGTGTCCAGTGACTCTGCCGATGTAGTCATACTGGATCAGTTCCAGTCTGTGAGTACTGATGACGTGGACAAGCTGCTTGGTAAGGTGAGGAAGACAACTTGCCCTCTCGACCATTGCCCATCATGGCTGGCCGTCCAGGGGGGGGATGCATTGATGAGATTCCTCACGGATATCATCGGTGCATCCTTCAGGGAAGGACATGTTCCATCTTGTTTAAAGGAAGCGGCGGTTAGGCCGCTCCTGAAAAAACCTTCCCTGGACCCCCTGGATATGAGGAATTATAGGCCAGTGTCATTGCTGCCATTTTTGAGCAAGGTGATCGAGAGGGCGGTTGCCCTTCAGCTCCAAGCTGTCTTGGATGAAACCGATTATCTAGACCCATTTCAAACTGGCTTTAGGACAGGCTTTGGGGTTGAGACTGCCATGGTTGCCTTGACCAACGATCTGCGTCTGAGCATTGACAGGGGGAGTGTGACCCTGTTGGTGCTCTTAGACCTCTCAGCGGCTTTTGATACTATAGATCACGGCATCCTCTTGGACCGCCTAAGGGGGTTAGGTATCGGGGGCACTGCTTTGCAGTGGTTCCGGTCCTTCCTCTCGGGCAGGTCTCAGAGGGTGCTACTCGGGGACTGTAGCTCCAGTAAGAGGTACCTCACTTGTGGGGTTCCTCAGGGGGTTATTTTGTCCCCAATGTTATTTAACATCTATATGAAGCTGCTGGGTGAGATAATACGGAGTTATGGTGCTGGGTGTTATCAGTATGCTGATGACACCCAAATCTATTTCTCCGTATCTCGTTCGTCAGCCTCGAATTCCGATGGCATCTCTTCTCTCAATGAATGTCTTCAGGCAGTAATGGGCTGGATGAGGAAAAACAGATTGAAACTGAATCCAGACAAGACGGAGGTGCTCATGGTAGTGGCCCCGAAACCAAGAATTGGGTTGCAACCTCCAGTCCTGGATGGGGTCACACTCTCCTCCAGCGACTGTGTTCGCAGTCTGGGGGTGCTCCTTGACCCGTCGCTCCTGATGACAAATCAGGTAAATGCGACGGTCAGGAGTGCCTGTTATCAGCTTCGGCTGATACGCCAGCTGCGCCCTTTTCTGGAAGTAAGGGATCTCGAGACGGTTGTGCACGCGCTGGTAACCTCACGCCTTGACTTCTGTAATGCACTCTACATGGGGCTACCCCTGTGCTTGACTCGGAAATTACAGCTGGTTCAAAACATGGCAGCCAGGCTTGTCTCAGGAACATCTAGGCGGGACCACATTACTCCGGTTTTGAGGTCCCTCCACTGGCTGCCTATCAGCTTCCGGGCCCAGTACAAGGTGTTGGTTATCACCTTTAAAGCCCTAAATGGCTTAGGTCCAAGCTATCTCAGGGACTGCCTCCTCCCGTACAATCCTCCCCGCGCTCTCCGGTCCTCTGGGAGGAACTTACTGCAGCCTTTAAAATCTAGGCTTGCGGTGACATCCCAGAGGGCGTTCTCTGCTGTCGCCCCCAAACTCTGGAACTACCTGCCGGATGAGATCCGTCAGATAACATCATTAGACAGCTTTAAAAAAGCGGTCAAGACGGATCTCTTCCGGCAGGCCTTTCCAGATTAACCATCCCGGCCCAGGTTCCCTGATTCCCTCATTCCTCCCGTGGCCCCATCTTAGAGATGGTTGAGGATCAACAGAGAGATATCAGGGTTTTTAGTTTTAGTTTTTAACTGTTGTTTTTATGAATTGATATTGTGTTTTAATATGTTAGACTGTTTAATACTGTCTTAAGGGGGGGAGGGTTAAAGTGTTTTTAATTGTCATATTTTATATTTTCCTGTTGTTAACCACCCGGATTGGTTTGCCAGAGGGCGGTATACAAATAAATATTATTATTATTATTATTATTATTATTAGAAAACAAGTCTGCTCCCTCCTCAATATGACATCCCTTCAAATATTTAAACAGGGCGATCATATCACCCCTTAACCCTCTTTTCTCCAGGCTAAACATCCCCAGCTCCCTGAGTCGTTCCTCATAGGGCATGGTTTCCAGACCTTTCACCATTTTTGTCGCCCTCCTTTGGACACATGGCTCCAGTTTCTCAATGTCCTTTTTGAATTGTTTTCCCCAGAACTGGACACAATATTCTAGGTGGGGCCTGACCAAAGCAGAATACAGTGGCACTATTACTTCTCTTGATCTAGACACTATACTTTTATTGATGCAGCCTAAAATTGCATTGGCCTTTTTAGCTGCCGCATCACACTGTTGACTCATGTTCAACTTGTGGTCTACTTGGACTCTCAGATCCCTTTCACATGTTGTTTCATTCAGCCATGTGTCTCCCATAATCCTATATCTATGCATTCATGTTTCTGCCCTAAGTACAGTACCTTACACTTCTCTGTGTTGAATTTCATTTTGTTAGCTTTGGCCCAGCTTTCTAGTCTATTCAGATCATTTTGAATGTTGATCCTGTCCTCTGGAGTATTAGCTATTCCTCCTAATTTGGTGTCATCTGCAAATTTGATAAGTATGCCCCCAATATTGTCCTCCAAGTCATTGATAAAGATGTTGAATAGCCCTGGGCCCAGGACAGAGCCCTGTGGGACTCCACTGGTCACTTCTCTCCAGGATGAAAAGGAGACATGGCTGACCATCCTTTGGGTTCAGCCGGTCAACCAATTACAAATCCTTGTAACAGTTACCTTGTCTAGCCCACATTTTACAAGCTTGTTTGCAAGAATGTCATGGGAAACTTTGTCAAAGGCCTTACTGAAATCAAGATGTACTATATCCACAGCATTCCCTTCATCCAACAAACTAGTCATTTTATCAAAGAAAGAGATCAGAAAACCTGAATAGATTGGAAAGCTGGGGCAAAGCTAACAAAATTAATTTCAACAAGGAGAAATGTAATGTGCTGCCATTAGGTTGGGAAAATGAAATGCATAGATATAGGATTATGGGGGACACCTGGCTTAAGGAGACTTATACATGTGAAAGGGATCTAGGAGTTCAAATAGACCACAGGTTGGACATGAGTCAACTTTGTGATGTGGCAGCTAAAAAGGCCAATGCGATTCTAGGCTGCATCAATAGAGGTCTAGTGTCTAGATCAAGGTAAGTAAGAGCGCACCTCTATTCTGCTCTGGTCAGGCCCCACCTGGAATAATCCTGGGTCCAGTTCTGGGCAAAACAATTCAAAAAGGACATTGATAAACTGGAGCCATGTGTCCAAAGGAGGAAGACTAAAATGGTGAAGGGTCTGGAAACCATGAAACCTTATGAGGAGTTGGGGATGTTTAGCCTGGAGAAGGGAAGGTAAAGGGTTATATGATAGCCCTGTTTAAACATTTGAAGGAATGTCATATTGAAGATGGAGCAAGCTTGTTTTCTGCTCTCTAGAGAACAGGACACAATGCAGCAATGGATGGAAGCTACAGGAAAGAGATGCCAGCTAATCCAAATGGCAAAGGGCCTGGAAACCATGAAGCTCTATGAAGAGAGACATAGGATATATTTAGCCTGGAGAAGAGACTGTTAAGAGGTGATATGGTAGCCCTGCTGAAGTATTTGATGAACTGTTGTACTGAGGATGGAGCAAGCTTATTTTCTGCTGTTACAGCGAATAGGACATAGAACAATGGATTTAAGCTACACAAAAAGAAATTCCACCCAAATATTAAGAATAATTTGCTGACAGTAAGAGCTGTTCAACAGTGGAACACTCTCCCTCAATGGAGACTTTGGTGGAGTCTTCTCCTTTGGAGGTCTTTAAACGGAGGCTGGAGGGCCACCTGTCTTTGAAAGTTGCTGCATGGCAGAATGGGGTTGTGGTCTCTTCCATCGCTATGATTCTATGATGTGTGCTTGTTTTCTGCTGTGCGAGAGACCAGGACCCCAACCAATGGACTCAAATGACCAAGATAGGAGACTACAGCTAAGCATTAGAGGAGCTTCCAGATGGACAGTGAAAAGGACACCTTAGGAAAGTGGTGAACTCTCCTTCGTTTAAACAAGAGGCTGGAGGGGCACCTGCCTACAACATTTGAGTTGTGGGTTTCCAGCACTGACAATGGGTTGGATTAGATGACCCTTCAGTCATCCCTTCCAGTTCTGCCATTTTATGATTTGCTGAATTGCCAACAGGTTCCTTTTGTTCTGGCCAGTGAAAGTGGCGATGATAATGGCGGTTTCCGCCTTCATTAATGTTTCACTGTTTTGAAACATAATAAACCAGAAGCTGGAAAATGTCTTTTCTTTGATGAAGTTCCTTTTTCCAGCTAGCGGTTTAAATTGTAACTCTTCTGGGCAGGAGAGATTGCACTCTGAATTAAGAAGGAAAAGTTACATTATAGATGGCAGGTCTTTGGTCAAGCTCTGTGTCTTTTATAAGCTCAACCTGCATATTAAGACTGTATTACAGTCAACCCTCCATATCCACAGATTTTATATCCATGGATTCAAGAATCAATTTAAAAATATATAAATTACAAAGAGCATGCCTCAATTTTGTCATTTTATACAAGGGACACCCTCTACTGTGGCATTGTATTTAATGGGACTTCAGCATCTATGGATTTTGGTATCCATAGGGGGTTCTGGAATCAAACCCCAGCAGATACCAAGGGCCCACTGTACTACTGACCCTCCAAGACCCAGGTAGCTGTGAACAGGATTGCATTTACACTGATCCCAATGAATGCTATGGCCACACACACACACACACACACACACACACACAGAGTTGCAATGAGTTTTTGCACTTTGCAAAGCAAGGAGCCTACTTCACCAAACAAATATTTGGCCAGAGAATGATCTGTCTTCCTACTCACAGTTTGGGAGAAGTCTGCAAAGGGATCTTTGAGACTAACTGAGAGAAAGAAGTTGGTAGCATGAGCTTTCATAGACTGAGTCTGCCTCCTCAGATGCATTTGGTGGAGGGTCCAGGGACGGAACTACTCCATGCATCTGAGGAAGAAGACTCACATCTCACATAGATGTATAGTGTCTAGATCAAGTCATAGTGCCACTCTATTCTGTCTTAGTCAGGCCTCACTTACAATACTGTGTCCAGTTCTGGACACTACAATTTAAAAAGGATGTTGAGAAACTGGAGCCATGGGTCCAATGGAGGGCAACTAAAATGGTGAAGGGTCTGGAAACCATGAAGCTCTATGAGGAATGACTGAGGGAACTGGGGATGTTTAGCCTGGAGAAGAGACAGTTAAGAGGTGATAGGAAAGCCATATTTAAATATCTGAAGGGTCTAGCAAGCTTGTTTTCTGCTCTCAAGAGAACAGGACCTGGAACAATGGATGCAAGCTCCAGGAAAAGAGATTCCAGCTCAACATTAGGAGGACCTTCCTGACAGTAAGGGCTGTTCAACAGTGGAACGCATTACCTCAGAGATTGTGGTGGAGTCTCCTTCTTTGGAGGTCTTTAAACTGAGGCTGGATGGCCATCTGTCAGGGATGCTTTGGTTGAGAGTTCCTGCATGGCAGAATAAAGGGGTTGGACTGGATGGCCATTCTTGGGGTCTCCTCCAACTCTTTGATTCTCTCTATGTAAACTCATGCTGCTATTATTATTATTATTATTAAGCTTTATTTAGATAGTGCTGTAAATTTACACAGCGCTGTACATACAATCAAAATAGATAAAATAAATCTGTCTATGGTGTACATTCTATGAAAGTAATTAAACATGGCTATGGCTTCATCCCTACAGAATCCTGGGATTGGTAGTTTTGTAAGGCTTCCTTTGGCAGAGAAGGCTAAAGACCTTGTAAACTACAAATCCCTTCATTTAGGAGGATGAGACTGTACTAAAGAGAGTCATAAGCAGATTTATGTAGAAGCAATGTGAGAATTAAAGGACAAATTCCAGGAAAAGTGTGTTCAGAAAATGGGTGAACAAGGCACCAGTGTAAATCCTTTCTGTACATCCCAGTCTCCCCATCTATCTATTTATCTACACACACAAACACACACATATACATATGCACACATATTTGTTTCCCATAGAGAAGCAGCCAGGTGCCTACCAGCTTCCTTGCACTCCATGCATCTAAGGAAGTTGGCTCAAGCTCATGCCACCGCCTTCCCTTCACTCCATGAATATGAAGAAGAACACTCATGACTACAAATGCTCATGCTACCAGCTTCTCTCTTTCAGTTAGGCTCAAAGGTACTACAAGGTCCCTTTGAATACTGAGTAGGAAAAGGTTGAGGGATGCTCCCAGAAAGGATACCATCTTTGAAGCCCCAGAAGTGACCCTAAGAAGCCAGGAACCTCGTAAAACGGACCCACCACCACCACCTTCCTACAATCTCTGTACTCACTCTTCACCCGTGACTCTGACATCTTCGGTGTCTTTGGGTCTCCGGCCAAAGGGTCCGAGTCCAGCAGCCCTATTTTGGCACAGGACTCCCGCTAGGCTTCTCTCTATGAAAACAGCAGCTGAGGGTTGCTCCTCAGTTACAGAAGCAAAGGACCAGAGTTCACACTCCGAGGCTCAAGGCAGGGTCAGGGCTGCAAAAGATCTCCAGGAGCCGGCTCCCAGGTAACTGTCGCTCAGGTGCAACCTGCACCAGTCCTTGCTCTATGTCTCCAAGTCCCCAGCCAAGACCAGGCGATGAGCAGCAGCGGTCATCTCCATCTCAGTCATCCTTGCGAGGGAAACATCTGAGAAAAATACACAGGAAGAGCTGGGTTCCAGAGACGCTCGCTTCCTTCTGAAAAAGGAAAACAATTCTTAGCACAAATCTTTACGTTCATGCCTAGGATGTGAGCCACTCATAACAGTTTCCATTGCCAGCAACCGATCCAACAAACAGCCACATTGGCTATGCAGGTGCGCAAGGAAAGTGCGGCAGAAAGAGAAAGGAGAGATGTAGATGACATAGAGAGATAAGATGGTTTTTTAATTTAATTTTTTTTAATCAATCAAAATGCAATTGGCTTTCAGGACAAAAGTGCTTGTTAAAGACAAAGTACACAAGGCCATCACCATTAAAATCAGAAGTGAAAACAGTCAGAACCAACTGGAGGGGAAAAATTCAGAATAAAATTTGCATTATTTGGAAACCAAAGCCTTCCAAGCTCAGGTGCTTTCACCCACACAGAAGCTACTCATGCGGAGCGCTTTCTGGTTGCAAACAGTATCATTGCTGACCCTTCAAGACCCTTACCCCCAATTGCAGGCTCCTCCAATAGAAACCAGACCCCCCACCCTCAACTGCAAGCTCCCCCAATTGAAACTATATGCCTACCCCAAAGTGATAGCTCCCCCAATCAACCCCAGACCCCTACTCCAATTGCAGGCTCCCCCAATGGAAGCCAGATCCCTACTCCAATTGCAGGCTCCCACAATGGAAGCCAGATCCCTACTCCAATTGCAGGCTCCCACAATGGAAGCCAGATCCCTATCCCAATTGCAGGCTCCCACAATGTAAAGCAGACCACCACCCTAATTTTATGCTCCACTGGGGACTAGACCCCTATCCCCAATTCAAAGTTCCCCCAAAGGAAACCAGATCCCTATGTCAATCTTCATAGAAGGATAGAGTTGGAAGAGACCCCGAGGGCCATGCAGTGCAACTCCCTTCTGCCATGCAGGAAGACACAATCCATGCCCCCTGGGACAGATGGGCATCAGCAGTGAGAGGAAGTCCCACTCCTTCCTCTCAAGATGCAGCCCTGCACTCAAGATCTTCTACAAAACTTAATCAGAAGAACACCACATTGTGGATGGCAGCTTATATAACAACACTAAGGATGGAGCCAGCTTGTTTTCTGCTGCTCCAGAGAATAGGACACAGAACAATGGATGCAAACTGCAGGAAAAGAGATTCCAGCTCAACATTAGGAGGAACATCTGAGAGTAAGGGCTCTTCAATAGTTGAACACACTCCTTCCTTGGAGATTTTGGTGGAGTCTCCTTCTTTGGAGGTCTTTAAACAGAGGCTGGATGGTCATCTGTCAATGGAGATGCTTTGATTGGGAGTTCCTGCATGGCAGAAGAAGGGGGTTGGACTGGATCAGGGCCCTTGCGGTCTCTTCCAACTCTATGATTCTATGATAACAACAGTAATAATATTTATTTGCAACCCAACTCTCCCTATGGAGCAAGGTGGGGAACAACAACAAATAACACAACACATAACATCAGTTAAAAGAGGATATAAAGCAATATCTATTGTATATATTGTGAGCCATCTTGGGTCTCAATGTGGGAGAAAAGTGGGATAAAAAAATATTAACAACCATCACTAAATACTTTAAAAGCCATAATTTTTAACCTAATCTGGATAGGCTTGCCAGAAGAGAATGGTTTTCACTGCTCTTAAACTCATTCAGCATCTCAAGCTGACGAATGTATTGCGTTTCATTCAGGTGACTCTTGTATGCCATCATTTTATTGTCCCCTATCCTTTATCTTTGGATAAATGGAGGGATGTCACTATTTCAATAAATAGATAATACTCTTCTTTTATCTTTTTGTAATCCCGACAGAGAACCTTTGTCACTTGGGGAGTTAAACTTGGAAGAAAAAGCAAGAAAGCAGGACCTCTGGCCAGCCCAACAAATGCCCTCTGTGCAAGTTAATGGCCAGCTCCCACCTGCTTGCCTCTGACCCCTCCTACAAACACAAAAGGGTTCCTGACCATGTGCAGAGTGCCTTCCTCAGAACCAGACATCACACAAGGGACTGAAGAGAAGAGCTTGAGCTCTGGCACCTTGCTTTCCAAAGCCGAGACCCGTTACGAGTCACTTTTGTTCTCCAAACTGGGCAGTGAGATGTCCCTTTGGACAGAATTTTAGAAGGAGGCCAGCTTGACCGCAGCCGTTCAGAGTCCAGGGGGATCCCAGGATGCTCTGGTCTCCTCACCTGAGTGACCAGTTCCTGGCAAGGCCAGCAGGTCAGGGAAAAGCAAACATGGCAGGATCATTTAGAAAGCTTTCACTTTTAGTAAGTCATCCTTGCATCCTCTGATCTGCAAAACGCTTTTGAAGACCAGACTTAGAGCAGTGTTCAAAGTAATAAGACTACTCCAAATACAGCAAGGCGGAGGATCATGCAGTCCTCTAGATGCTGTTGGACTACAAATCCCATCTGCCCCAGCCAGCCATCACCAATAGTGAGGCAAGCCGGAAGAGTATCAGTCCACCTGGAGGACCTGGACAATGAAATTCCTGCCCTAGAAATAGAGGAAACAGTTTAATGCCTTGGAAAAACTAGACTCCAGTGTAGTGGTTCCCAAACTTTAATCCTCCAGATGTTTTGGACTTCAGCTCCTAGGATTCCTGACTGTTGGCCAAGTTGGCTAGGATTTCTGGGAGTTAAAATCCAAAACACCTGGAGCACCAAAGTTTGGAAACCACTGCTCTAGTCCACAAAAGCCCTGCAGAATGCCACAAAATGTCACCAACCCCCCCCCCTTCATTTCTGTAAAACTTTCCGTTCTCCCTGACCTGAGAGACAAAGCTGAGAGACTAATTTGCACTGCAGAAATAATGTGGTTTGAAATCCCTTTGACTGCCACAGTTCAGTGCTATGGAATTCTGGGATATGTAGTTTTGTGAGATATTTAACCTTCTCTGCCAGAGAGATTTTGTTTCACAACAAACTACAAATCCCAGGATTCCGTACGATGCAGCCTCAAAAATTAAAGCAGTGTCAAAGTGCATTAATTCTGCAGTGTGGATTAGACCAAAGAATAAAGTGGGCCCTTGGGATCCGCTGGGGTTTGGTTCCATGAACCCCATGGATCCCAAAATGTGTGGATGCTCAAGTCCCATTGTATACAATGGAGTAATTATTATTATTGTTGTTGTTGTTGTTGTTATTACTAAAGTGAGTTCTTGGTTATCCATTGGTTCCAGGTCCTCCCTGGATACCAAAATGTGTGGGTCCAAAGTCCCATTGTATAGAGTAAGATATTATTATTACTATAGTGGGTCCTTGGTATCCTCTGGGGTTTGGAAACCAAAATGTGTGGATGCTCAAATCCCATTATATACAATGGGGTATTATTACTACTACTACTACTACTACTATTGTGGGTCCTTGGTATCTGCCGGGCTTCGGTTCTGGGATACCCCCCTCCCCATACCAAAATGCTGAGTCAAGCCCCATTGAACCAGTGGGTTAGTAAAATTGTGTCCTTCGCATAAGATGGCAAAAGCAAGGTTTCCTTTTTGGAGTACAGTATATAAATTATTTGGGAAGATTCTGGACCCGTGGAGAAAGAACCGGTGGCTTTGGAGGGCGACTGTAGATGAAATGCAGCAATATGGGCAACAGGAGGAAAGCGGCCTGCCCTGAAGAGCATTCCCAAAATGCAGAAGTAGGTCAGCCGGGGGAAATGTGGCAAGGCCTCTTCCGTAACTCCGGGGCAAAGAGTGGCCCAACTGGGCAGATAAGAGAAGGAGGCAGCCTTCCCTACCAGGAGGAGCAGCTGGAGTCCAAGTCAGGATTATGGAGGGCTCCGGACAGAAAGAAAACTCAGCCACAGAGAAGCCAATCTGCTGCTGCTGCAGAGGAGAGTCTCTGCTCTCAGGATTAGCATCCAAGTGACCCAAATAGCTGAGAGAGCCAGAGGAAGGGCAGCAAGTGATGAAGCCAGGCTAGTCCTGCAAAGGCAGAGGATGCACCAAGAGAGAGAGTGGGGGGAAAGCCTCAGGCGGCAATTATCCCCTCCCCAAGTAACCCCAATGGCATTGGCAAGATACCCCAATAGAAACCAGACCCTTACACCTAACAGCAGGTTCCTCCAATTGAAACTATATGCCTACCCTTAAGCACAAGCTCCCCCAATGGACCCCAGACTCCTGCCCCCAATTGCAGGTTCCCCCAATGGAAACCAGGCTCCTATCCCAATTGCAAGCTGCCCCAATGGAAACAAGCCCCCCCCCCCCCCCCCGCTCAATGGCAAGCACTCTCAATAGAAACCAGACCCCTACCCCTGATTGTAAACTCCACCAATTTAAACCAGACCCTCACTTCTAATTTAGGCTCCAGTGGAGACCAGACCTCCACCCTAATTGTGGGCTCCCGCAATGGAAACCAGACCCCTACTACCCCCAATGGCAAGCCCCTTCCCAATGGAAACAGACCCCTAGCCCTAGTTGCAAGCTCCCCCAATGGAAACCAGACCCCCCTCAATGGTGAGGACCCCCAATGGAAACCAGAGCCCTACTTCCAATGGCAATCTCCAAAGGACCCCCAGAGCTGCAAAAAGGGACTGCCTTACTCAGAGATATGAGTGGGCAAAGATGCACACACCCCATTCCCTTTTGCAAGCAGGAAAAATGGCTTTGGCTGGGAAGGTGGGCCTCCAGAGGAAGACCCCAAAGTGCAACCTGAGCAGGAGAAGGAAGGGGCTGGAGGAGGAGGAGGAAGGGGGTCACCAACTGGAGACCCCCCTTCACACCAGAAACACACAGCAGTATAAGCAAAGACTCCTGAAGAGGTACAGGAAGGAATAAGGGTAAGAAGGGGGCAGGGGGCATAAAGACTTTGGGCGGGGGGTCCTAAAGTGACCCCAGCGGCCCAGCCCCAATTGCAAGCTGCCCAGGCATCCCAGCCCCTCCCTCCTGAGCAGCCCACTGGGGCACTCCGCAATGGGGGGGGTTCGGCTGCTTGCCCTTGGGGAGCTTGCAATGGGCTGGGGGTGTCTGGTTTGCTTGGGGGGCTTGCAATTGGGGCTGGGGGGGTCTGGTTTGTATTGGGGAGTTGCAATTGGGTGGGGGCTGGTTTCCCGGGGTTGCTGGCAATTGGGTGGGCCTGCTTCCCATTGGGGGGTGCTTCCCATTAGGGGTGGGAAGGAGGTGGGTGGAAGTCCCAAAATGACCCAGACCCCCACCCACAACTGCAACCTGCCCAGACAACCCAGCCCCTCCCAAGGAGCCCATTTGGGGGGGTGTGTGCTTGCAACTGGGGCTGGGGGGTCTACTTTCCATGGGAACTTCCATTAGGGGTGGGAGGTTTTAGTTACCATTGAGGGGATCTGCAATGGGTCTGGGGGTCTGGCTGCGACTAGGGGATGCTTCCATTTATAATGGGGTCTGTTTGCCATTGGGGCAGCTGCCATTGGGGGGCTGAGGCTGGGTTCCCTTGGGGGGGCTTCCAGTTAAGGGTGGGGTTTGGTGTCCATTTGGGGGGTGTTCCCATTAGGAGTGGGGGGTTGCTTGCCTTGAGGATGTTTTAATAGAGGGGGGCCTGGATTCCACTGGGGGTTAGCGTCAATGAGGGGCATTTGCAATGAGGCTGGGGGCCTGCGTTCTCTTGAGAGAGCTTGCAACTGGGGAGGGAGTCTGTTTCATTGGGGGTCCATTTGCCGTGGGGGGCTGCTTGCCCTGTGGCTTGCAGTTAAGGGTGGGGTCTGTGTCCATTTGGGGGGTGCTTAAGGTGGGGTTGGTGTCTCTGGGGCGTGTGCTTCCCATGAGGAAGGGGCGTCTGTCAGCCACTGGGGGCTTCCAATGGAGGGCGGGGCCAGGGCTTCACTGACAGTCCCCTCCTCAGATAAGGGGTCTCTGTTCTGCAGGAAAGGCGGGTCACGTGACCAGGAAGACCCCCCCCAGGCGCCCCCTTACCTGTCTGCCCCGGCCCCAGAGGAAACCACGTGACACTCCTCACTGCCCGCTCTCGCGCACCAGCGCTCTTCCGGGTATTTAAGGCCACGCCCTCCCTCCCTCACCTGCCCGAGAAGGGGCGGGGAATCACGTGTGCCACGCCCCCTCCACCCTTTCCCGCCCGCCCTTTCCCCCGCATAGAGCGACGAAAGTAGTAGAGGTGCGGCCACCGAATGGGAAGTGACTTCCGGGTTACACCTAAAAAGGCTAATCATTATATTTTAAAGTGTAGCTCCCCCTGCTCCCCGCATCCTAGTTTCCACAGGAGGGGTCTGGTTTGCAATTAGGGTAGGGATCTGGTTCCCATTGTAGGGTTTGCCATGAGAGGTAGTCCAGTTTCCAATGGGAGTTGTTTTCAAATAGGCAAAGTGGTGGCACTAACCATCATGTTGCACATCACCGCTTGGAGATAGACAATGCACTATAAAGCAGTGGATTCTCCCACTTTCCTGGAGCAAAGTCTGTGCGAGCCCCTTTCTTTGCATCTCACACACTCATGGTGCTCTACACTTTTTTATCTCTATGGGTCTTTCCTCCCTGACTCCGCCCCTTTCCTATGAAAGCCGCCCTCTTCGAAAGAGAATTCAGTGCGCAGGCGCAGCCACTTTTCGAAGCTCCGCCCTGCCTTGTGGGCGGAGCCAAATCTCCCTCCTGCTGGTCTCGTGATAGTGAGAAGAGTGGGGGGCGTGGGCTGTTGCTGGACCCCGCCTGTTTTGTGGGGACGGCCGCGCCCATTTCCCCCCCAGACACGCGTCTATTAACGTCTCGTAGAAAACCTCAAAAGCAGGCAAAAGTTTCCCTTCACACAAGTCACACAAGCATATACGTATTTCTATTCTGGGGCTTTCCACTTCTTCCCTGAGGCAATTCATGAGGTGACTCGAGCATCCTGAAAGGGAAAGAATATGAGGGGATTTTCGCCCCACAAAATGGCGGCTCTTCCGGGTTAAGGGACCCTCCACTTCCTTTACTGAGGGCCCGGATTCGCCAAATGGTCACCAAAGCCCTTATATCGCCTCACAATCCTACTTTTTACCTCAGATAACTAAAAAAACGCATGTAACCTTTCCACGCTGCATAATTATATCACAAGTGCCACTGAAATAATCCAGTTGAGACCACTTTAATGCTGCATCCACACTGGAGAAATAATCCGGTTTGGCACTGCTTTTCAGCATCCTGGTTCAAGGCTATGGAATTCTGGGAGTTGGAGTTTGTTGGGCCCAATCAGTCTCACCGAGCCAACTGAAAGGCAATGAAAGCGATACCAACCAGGTTATTTCTCCAGTGTGGATGCAGCCTCCCGGCACCATGCTAGGGAATTCTGGGAACTGTAGTTTGTGAGTCATTGAGCTTTCTCTGTCAGAGGACAGAGAGCTCTGTGTGCCACCAACAACTACAATTCCCAGGATTCCTAGCCCTGAGCCGGGCAGTCCAAGCGGGTCTCAAACGGGTTATTATTTCTGCGGTGTGTTTCAACGGACCAGAGTGCTGAATCCTGGGTTTATAGTTTACCCTATTTTATTTTCACTTTATTTATGCCATGCTTCTTCCAGGCGAGGGCCTAAGGTGGCTTCCATAACAATGGCTCTCTGTTGCTGCTAAATGTTGTTTGTTGACTGCCCTCGGGTCGATTGCGACTCATGTGCGACCCTATGGATGGAGACATCTCCAAGCCCTTGTCCTCAACTGTCCTCCGCTTAATCCCTGCAAACACAAACAAACCCATAGTGACCTCCATCTTGCATCTGGCTTCCTCTTCTCCCCTTCTCCATCTTTCCCAGCATCATTGTCTTTTCCAATGAGTCCTTCTCTCATGATGTCTCCAAAGTATTGGCCCTAAGTACAATTCTCTCTTTGGTCATCCTGGCTTCTTCCAGGGACTAATTCAGCTTGATCTGCTCCAGGACCATTGGTTTGTCTTCTTGGCCATCCATGGGACCCTCAGTCCTCTTCTCCAGCCCCAACATCGTCTCAACTTTATGCATTTCTTCCTCTCTTCTTTCTAAACTGTCAGCCTCTGCATCCCATCCGTAATAGGAATTACAACAGCTGGTATGATTCTGACTTTTGTGCTCAGTTGGTATCTTTGCATTGTAGGACCTTTTCTAGTTCTTTCATAGCTGTCCTTCCCATTCTTAATCTTCTTCTGATTTCCTGACTGCACCCCATTTCTATCAATGTAATTCTTTTACTCTTTCTATTTCTTCATTGTTCTAGGCTGAATGTGTGTAAGTTCTCTTGGTCATTTTTTGGTTTTCTTCTGTTCCCTGCCAGTCAGACTGCCTTTGCACTTCTTCCTATGCTCGAGCCCCATTGTTTCCATGGGGCTCGTGCACGGCGGCGCGCACGGGCGCACGTGCCCATTCAATTGATGGAATGCGCCGGCCCTTCTGCCTCCACGCACGCCCTGCAGCTTGAGCGCGTATGCTCAAGGCCGCGTATGGCGCGGTCGCCACTGTAGTTGCTCCAGGTCTGGGAGGTTTTCTGCTAGGATTATGGTTGTCATCTGCGTATCTTACATGTGATGTTTCCTTCCTCCTATTTCACTCCTCCTCCTTTGTGTCCAAGCCTGCTTTCCTTACAATATGTTCTGCATATAGGTTAAATAAATTGGGTCATAAGATGGACGCCTTGTCTGACCCCTTTGCCACGTTGGGAACCATTCTGTTTCTCCACAATTCAGTTCTTATCATGGCCTCTTGTCCAGAATTACAGATTCTGCATCTAAGATGTGTTGGCACTCCCATCATGTCTTTAAGGGCCTTCCATAGCCTTTCGTGATCTATGCTGTCAAAGGCCTTGCTATAGTCTAAAAAAGCACCATGCTGGTTTTCTTTCGGAATTCCCTCATTCGCTCCATTAGCCGTCCTATGTTTGCAATGTGGTCCCTAGTGCCTCTAAATGGTAATTGTGGTAAAGGTGCCCCACAGCTATGAGAACCATGTTATCAGGTTGCGACAGAGGTTAGTTCAGCTTTTCACAGCCTTCATAGCTTTTTCTCAGGCTGCTGCCACATTACAGAATAATGCAGTCGGATAGGCTCTTTAACTGCCGTGGCTCATCCTAATGAACCCTGGGATTTGTAGTTTTGCCTCTCTGACAGAGAAGCTGAATAGCTCACAGATCCCAAATTTGCAAATCCAGAATTGCATAGCATTGAGCCATGGCAAGGGGTGCCAAAGTGCATTAATTCAGTAGTATAGATGAAGTCTCGCCGGACGAATTAAAAAGGCATCCAGCAAAGTCACTAATACTAAACATCTCTTTTTGCACCACCAGGAAACTGTTGATCCTTGATGGTGCCAGCAACAAGGACTCTAGAACCCATCTGCCTGCTGACAGAGGCCCAACTCACGACAAGCTCTCGCCAGTTTTCAATCCAGCAAGCCACGGTCCAAGGTGAGATCCCAGGAAACTAAGTGGATATGACAATAGGATCATAGAGTTGGAAGAGACCACAAGGGCCATCTAGTCGAACTCCCTGCCATGCAGGAACTCGCAATCTTTCTGCCATGGATTTGCCATAGTCTGGGGGTTCTAAACCCCAGGACAAGTTTGTTTCTGTTTTTATAACGTGTTATGAAGCTACTGATGGATAATATAATCAAAGGCTGAACTCAAAAGAGCGGTTCTGTTCAGGCCTGTTTTGCCAAGCCATGAATGATAGGATATGTTAAGAATAAATTGATAACCTAAGAATAGAATAGAATGATAAATCATAGAGTTGAAAGGGACCCCAAGGGCCATCCAGGCCAGCCCCATTCTGCCATGCAGGAACTCTCAATCAAAGCATCCTAAGTATGTCTTTCCCAATAAAGACCACCAAGGAGACTCCATTACACTCTAAGGCAGCATCTTCCACCGTCAAACAGCCCTCACTGTCAGGAAGTTCCTCCTAATGTTTAGGTGGAATCTCCTTTGCTGTAGCTTGCATCCATTGTTCCGGGTCCTGTTCTCTGGAGCAGCAGAAAACAAGCTTGCTCCCTCCTCATTATGACATCCCTTCAAATATTTATACAGGGCTATCATATCACCTCTTGACCGCCCCTGTGGCAGAAATACAGGGCCATTCTCTGGCACGCAGGGAGTGTTGGCCAGCCACATCAGACAGCTTGAGAAGCACTGAATTAAGTCATGGGTCTCGTGATGAGACACCCATCTGACTCATCCTCCGCAAGGGCTCCGAACATGCCGTCTATTTAGCCACAAGGTTGTCACAAGCATCCTTGGCTGCCTCCCAAGATTAAACAGCAGAGGCTTTGGATTTCAGGAATGGAGAAACCAGACTTGCTCCTGAACACATGTCCAGGAGTAGCCATGCTGGCTGTTCAGCCAAGTTACCAGAGTCCACTGCTAGCCAAACCTCATTGACATAGGTGCTGTCAGCTCTGAACTGCAATTGTCCAACTATACACTTCTATAGGTTTTCCATTGGGGTGTGAGAAGTTCCATTTTTAGACTGAGCACAAGCAACTGCAGCACAACGAATGATGGGCAGTAGAGCAGAAAGACCTGGCAACAGAGACACAGTGACCAGTGCAGTCTAAGCTACCAGGGCTGACCAGGAAAGAGACTTTGGGGTCACTGTGAGCAATTGCTCAATAAAGGTATTAACAATACCTGGCAGAAGTGAAAACGAGTGCAAAATGACGGACAGCAAAATAACCAGTGGTTATTAAGAAGAGAGCCTGAAAAGCACAACAAAGCACCAACACAGCAAATATAATAGGCATCACTGAAACATGGTGGGATGAGTCTCATGCTTGGAATGTAGTAATAGGGAGGTATAACCTTTTAAAGAGAAATAGGCCAAACAAGAAAGGAGGGGTAATAACACGATGACAATAGGGATGTTGTCATGGGAGTCTTTGATGGAGAGTTCTTACATGGCAGAATGGGGTTGGACTGGATGGCCCCTGGAGTCTCTTCCAACTCTATGATTCTATATTAGGTTCTCCTGCAGCTCCATACTTGCAGGAATGGCTGCCCCATATATTGAAAAAACCAGAAAGGTGCCAAAGAAACAGGAAAAGCCCAGAAAGCAGCAAGCAACACATAATACCAGAAAAAGTGGACACATCTGGGGAGTTTTAGCACCTCCCAGCCATAATGGGGGTCAAAGTGCTTGACCTGATCCAGCAGAGCTCAATTTATGGTCTTAAAACAGTGATAGGACATGAGAGACATTTAGACCCCTGGCCATTACACTCTCTTCTTGGTGTTCTCAGGTGCCTAATCCACCCCACATATTCTCCCTTTTCTTCAGCAGCTCAAGACTTGGGCTTCCCCCTCATCCTTCTGAAAGCCACTTTCATTGGAGAGTGTGCAATGTGAAGTTGCAGCCCTGTGGAAATAGTCCTGCCTGACTCCCTACAGTGGCTGAGACACATCAGATGAGCACAGACGAAGGCCTTTTCAATTCGGCTAGTGATCTGGACATTTGGAGGCCATGGCGTCTATGGCTTTATTCAACTTGAGCTAACCATAAAAGATACCAAGGGGAAGGCGGATGTACCTGTTTCCCCCCATGTAGCAACCTTGCTCATCCTGAACATCTGAAGGAGGGCTATAGTAGTTCTTCAGGTGAAATACA
This sequence comes from Sceloporus undulatus, assembly GCF_019175285.1. Taxonomy (NCBI): domain Eukaryota; kingdom Metazoa; phylum Chordata; class Lepidosauria; order Squamata; family Phrynosomatidae; genus Sceloporus; species Sceloporus undulatus. The sequence continues at coordinate 249,997,803 of NC_056525.1, read as the reverse complement.
CAGCCACCTCCAGCCCCTTTTTCTCTACCTCCATTTCCTTGCTCTCCTCTCTTTGGCACATCACTTCTCTGAAGAGGACAGAGCAAGGGCAGAAGGGCCAAAGGTAACCCTAAAGATCTGCTTGTCAGGAAGCCCATAAAAGGAAAGAGTCCCTTTTAGATCTTTAAATTATAGAATCCTAAAGTTGGAAGAGACTTCAAAGGCTATCCAATCCAATCCCCTTCTGCCATGCAAGAATACATAGGATCCTAGAGTTGGAAGGGACCTCCAAGACCATCCAGTCCAGTCCCATTCTGGCATGCAGAAATACACAATCCAAGCCCTTCCTGTGATGCATGGCCACCCAGCCTCTGTTTATAAACAGCCTCCAAAGGAGACTGCACCACATTCATGGTTGAATAGCTCTTACCATCAGGAAGTTCTTCCTAATGTTGACCTGGAATCTCTTTTCCTGGAGCTTGCATCCATTGTTCCAGATCCTGTTCTCTGAAGCAGCAGAAAAGAAGCTTGCTCCCTCCTCAATATGTCATCCCTTCAAATATTTAAACAGGGCTATCATTTCACCTCTTAACCTTCTCTTCTCCAGACTAAACATCCCCAGCTCCTTAAGTCTCTCCTCATAGGGATTCATGGTTTCCAGACCCTTCACCATTTTAGTCTCCCTCCTTTGGACACATGGCTCCAGTTTCTCCATGTCCCTTTTGAATTGTTTTGCCCAGAACTGGACACAGCGTTATTCCAGGTGAGGCATGAACAAAGCAAAATAAGGTGGTACTGTTAGTTCCCTCAATCTAGACAGTAGAAGCAAAAGGGCTTCCAAACCCTGATGGTTTTAACCAAAATTCCTCCTGCTTTTCATGATTTGGATTCTGCTAGCATGAACTTCAGTCCTTCTATCGGGTCTCTGTTTCCGGATGCTGCTGTCCCTCTCTGGCTGGGAAGCCAGATCCGCATGAGGGATCTCGTCAAGCTACTTTGAGACCCTCAGGTCAGGTTATCGCCAGGGAACAAAAGTGAACAAAGCATTTTGTCACAGGATGTGAGATATAAATATCAAAACAAAGATTGAAAGCCTCCTTAAAATTCTTAGTGTGTTGTCGTGTCTACAGCTTCTATATGTATATATAAAAATTATGCAGCCTACAGTAAACTATACAACAGAGCTTTCTGTGTTCCTGAAACAAAACTTCACTGTCTAGACTTTGGATCAAAAACATGCCAACAGTGCTGACTGAGGTTGCAGTCCAACACGAAGACACATCAATACCTATATAATGCATGCCCATCGGTTAGATTGCTGCCTGAAGCAAAAGCATACAACTCTCTTTCACCCACCTCCGGACGAAAAGGAGCCGCAGTTGCCAGCATCAGACCCAGCAGGAAAGAAGGGAAGGCAAGCCAGCTTCCAGGTGGTAAAATGGGCAACAAAATACATCTGCCCCAGCATCGGCCCCTTCGGTCAATGTCAGCCACTGTCCTTGCTCTTCTTCGGTAGAGTTTCCTTTCTCCGCAGGCCAAATTCCTTGCTGGAAAGCATCTGCCAGAGCCAGAGGTGAAGGAGAGGGCTTCTTCTGCTGCAAGGGCATAAGACTGGATTGCATTCAGGCTGTGAGTGTGTGTCTGTGTGTACGTATGTGGTGTGGCTTACTCCCATGCTAATTCAGCCGCAACAAGAGGCCCCCCGGATGTCATTGTCCACTTGTTCTTTTCTGGTTCCCGGCTGGAAGAAAGGCTGAGGCTTGCAGACCTGACTTGGCTTGCTGTTGAAGCAGACAGGAGGGATGCTGCAAGAAGGCTGGGGACCGACAGGAGGAAAAAGGCATCTCTCTGTGCCATCTGCTGGTGCTGCTCAGAAGAACTTGGCAAGAACAGAGCCTCTCACTTCGGGATCCTCTCTCTGCGCTGCTCTCGTACTTTGGAAATGTCATTGAAAAAGCACAACTCCCTGGAAAAGAGGATATGCTAGCAAAAAGCGGAAGACAGTAGGAGAAGAGGAAGGCTTCATTACAGAGGGATGGACTCCATCAAGGAAGCCATGGCTGCTTCCTTGAGTTTGCAAGGCCTGAGCATGACAGTGGATGATGGGAGATGCTTGGAGGTCTCTCCTTCAGAGGGGTGCCGTAGGTTGGAGCTGACTTCACATCATATAAAACAACAATACACACAAAACCTACAGAACTTCCCAGTCACCAACTACAGCCCTACATTTCCAAGACCTGAGCAATGATGTTAATAACGGGATCTCATTCATTCATTCATTCCAGAACTCAAAGTCAGTTTGACAGCATATAACAACAGTACCTCAACAATGCAGTTAATCGCTGGCCGTCTTGAAGGTCTCCCAATCATAGAGTCACCATAACTGTCCTCCCTCCATACCTGTCATCTTTCGGCCTGCGAGGGAGTTGACTAGGCAGGCCCAGCTCCACCAGGGCTAGCCTGAAGAAGAAGAGCCCTCCCTCCAGTCCATCTGCCTTGGTCCAGGCCTCAGAAGGAGAGAAGAATGCTGGACCTGATCCCCCCCCTCACCATTACCTTCTCCTTTTATGTCCTGTCTTTTCAGATTGTAAGCCTGAGGGCAGGGAACCGTCTATTATCCCCTCTGTTGTAAGCCGCCCGGATTCCCAGTGATTGGGCGGCATATAAATAAATCCTATTATTATTATTATTTTAATTATTATTATTATTATTATTATTAGCTGAAATGGACTGGATGACACATGATGACAACCACCATCACAAATGATCCCTGTACAGAATTGCAAATAATAATGATGATGATGATGATGATGATGATGATGATGATGATAATAATAATAATAATAATAATAATAATAATCCTTATTTATTTATACCCCACTCTTCAGCCAAGGCTATCAGAGCAGCTTAGGTTAGATGTGGACAAGTTGGAGCATGTCCAGAGGCAGGCCATCGAAATGGTGAAAGGTCTGAAAACCATAAAGCCTTATGAGGAGAGACTTAGGGAGCTGGGTATGTTTAGCCTGGAGAAGAGACAGTTATAAGAGGTGATATGATAGCCCTGTTTAAGTATTTGGAAAGGATGTCATGTTGAGGATGGAGCAAACTTGTTTTCTGCTGCTCCAGAGAACAGGAGATAGAACAACAGATGCAAGTTACAGGAAAAGAGATTCCACCCAAATATGTTTGACAGTGGAAGACAATCCCTCAATGGAGAGTAGTGGAGTTTCCTTCTTTGGAGGTCTTTAAACAGAGGCTGGATGGCCATCTGTCAGCAGTGCTTTGATTATGAACTCCTGCATGGCAGAAGGGGCTTGGACTGGGTGGCCCTTGTCTCTTCCAACTCTATGACTATGACTCTATGTCCATCTGGTACCAACCTTGGCTTTCTTACTGCACCAAGTTAAAACATGGTGTGTGTTTTAGTTAATGTATTTGAAGCCTAATGATTCACCCAAATTTACATTCAAATGGGGACTCATTGGAAAAGACAATAATGCTAGGAAAAGCAGAGGGAAGGAGAAAGAGAGGAAGACCACAGGCTAGATGGATGAACTCCATTAAGGAGGCCACGGGTATGAATTTGCAAGAACTAAGAAAAGTAGTGGAAGATGGGGAGTCTTGGGGATGCCTCATCCACCGGGTCGCCATGAGCCGAGTTCAACTTGAAGGCAGTTTAACAACAACAACAAGGAGTTTCAGCCTGTTCTAGAAATATTTAATTCATTTAGTGGTTCTTCTATTCTTGTAGAATGTTGGAATTAATGTTTAGTATTTTAAACCCATATAAATGTTTGATTAGAGGGATGAAAGGTGGATAAGAGGATGGATAGATGGATGGATGGATAAGGCAACCAACCTGCTAGACTTCTAGGATGCTCTACCTGGACATACCTCTTCTTGCAAAGCAATTTTTGCAGGTGTTTCGCCCACGGTGCTTGTGCTGCTGACCGTGGGTGAGTGGCAGTGCTGGTCAGATGAGGTCCTGAATGGTGTCCGCTCTCCCCCAGGCCAGAGGTTCTAAAACTGCTTGTTATGCTTCGGTTCTAGAACAGTGGCTTCGGAATGCTGGTTCCACCGGGCCGTCACTGTGGAAACTCCTCCATCCAAAGAGCAACAAGGAACCCTCCGGTCTCGCCATTCCCTATGCCTGGCCCCTGGCATCAGTGGCCAATGCGAAAGATGAGACAGGTGCCGTGCTGAGAGAGACAGAGAGAGTGACCCTCACTTGGTGCTTTCCCTTCCTTTGTAGAGCTGATGTGTTTGTCTGGACCCGGGTTCCTTCGGCGTTCATCCCCGGCCCCAGCGCACTTGCAACTGCTGCTGCTCTTTTGCCCACCTCAGCGGAGCCCCTCGGCCGCCCTCTCTTTCGTGTGGTGGGCTTTGCTGCTATGAAGAGCTTCACGAAGCGCGAGGCGGACAGGAGGACGTTCCTGGAGCAGGTTCGGGAAAGCAAGGAGAACGGCTACCTGCTCTCCTCCAAGAAGATAGGCTCGGGCGCTTTCTCCAAGGTCTACCTGGGTTACGCCACCCAAGAGAAGATGATGCATAACTACAAGCTGGCCTCAGATCTCCGGAGCAAGCGGCACTCCATGGTGAGACCCAGAACAAGGGAGGCCCAGCCTTGGCACTGGACCTGTCACCACTGCAGAGTTTTGAGCAGAGGCTGGATGGCAAGGGGTCAGAGGTGCTTTAGCTGTGGATTTCCTGCACCGCCATCACAGGGCTGGACTCTACGGCCCTCTATGTTCCTGTCTATTCTTGTGATTCTGTGCTTTGCACATATCCAGAGAACACATGCCAGCGTCGGCAATACTCAGAGGAAGCCCTCTTGCCAGGTTTTCTTGGTCTCCTTTCTGGGAGGGCATGCTAGGAGACAGGCCAAAATCATAGAATCATAGAATTGTGGAATTGGAAGAGACCCCAAGAATGGCCATCTAGTCCAACCCCATTCTGCCATGCAGGAACTCCCAATCAAAGCATCCCTGACAGGTGGCCATCCAGCCTCTGTTTAAAGACCTCAAAGGAAGGAGACTCCATTATACTCCAAGGAAATGTGTTCCACTGTCGAACAGCCTTTACTGTCAGGAAGTTCATACTAATGTTTAGGTTGAATCTCTTTTCCTGTAGCTTACGCCCATTGTTCCAGGTCCTATTCTCTGCACAGTAGAAAAGAAGCTTGCTCCATCCTTAGTGTCAAATACTTAAACAGGGCTATCATATCACCTCTTAACTGTCTCTTCTCCTTGAGTCTCTCCTCCTAGGATATGCTTTCCAGACCCTTCACCATTTTGGTTACCCTCCTCTGGACATGCTCCAGTTTCTCAATGTCCTTCTTGAATTGTTTTGCCCAGAGCTGGACATGGGGTTATTCTAGGTGAGGCCTGAGCAAAGCAGAATAGAGTGGACCATTACTTCCCTTGATCTAGAGACTACACTTCTATCATATTGGCCATTTTTGCCTTTTTTGTGTAGAGTATCAAAGTGTTTGTGTTAATCACCAGTTAACGTGGGTATTCCCATAGGATTTTCTTAGGCGAGGACTACTCAAGAAGTGGTTTTGACATCTCCTTCCTTGAAATACAGCCAACGGCACCTGGTATTCCTTGGCCATCTCCCATCCCAGTCCTAACCAGGACTGGCCCGTTTTAGTTTCTCCAGTTTCTCAACATCCTTGTTGAATTGTGGGGCCCAGAACTGGACACTGTGTTATTCCAGGTGCTCACAAGATCAGGAGCACATGAGTCCTCTTATCCATCGCATTCAATCCCTCTGTCCTTTCATTGTCCTCCCAGGTGGCTATCAAGATCATCTCCACGGCAGAAGCACCTGTAGAATATACCAAAAAGTTCCTTCCCAGAGAAATCTACTCCCTCAATGTAACCTACAAGCACTTAAACGTGGTGAGTTTCTGTAGCTTCCTCCATCCTTGTTCCCCTTGAATCCCTGTATCAGGAGAAAGGCAGGATATAAAACAAACAAACAAACAAACAAACAAACCCTTGGTGTTGAGGAAGTGCAGATGGAGCCCTGAAATTGAAGGGAAACAGCCTGCTTCTCACATCCTTTCCCCTTCCCTGAAGGTCAACCCATAATCCGCACCCAGGGCTGCAGAAAGCAAACACTCTCTGGCCTCATTCCCATTTACAAATAAATCAGTTTGCGATCCGAATCGATGGATCGATTCAACAGCTTAGCATGGTTCACACTACATTTGCTGCGATTGCATTTTCTTCCTGTAAAACAGCCCACTTGTCGTTCACATTGACAAATTAATTGATTCAAAGAGGACCCACTTCAGCCGGTCAAAGGGCAAATTTAAACTGATTCCGATCCGTGCCTCATTCACATTTGGGCAGAGTTGATTTATCAAAAAAGATGCAGGGGAAAAAACAGCATCAAAAAGACGTGTGTCAAATGGATCTAGCACAGGGGCCCCCTCGCCAAACGGCTTCAGCGATTTGGTTCAGGTGCAAACCAGGGTCATTTAAACCACTTCAAACTGGTTTGCAAACTGGTTTCAAACGTAGTGGGAATGAGGCCTCTGTGTTTGATTCAGACTGGATTTGGGTCTGTGGAAACGGGGGGATTGCTGACCAGTCTGTCTGGTGCAGCACTTTTACAAAAACATCATTATGAACCTCTTAAAGCCTTTGGGGCCTAAGTGCTTGACCCCAATGGTTTTAAACTGTTTAACTTTTCAAACCCAATTTAATCTCTTAAACTGTGTTAACAAGCTTTGTTTGTAGTTTTAAAAACAAGCATCATAATTGTTCCAGTTTTTTGTTTAAATGTTAAACAGTTTAATTTATTTTTATCTGTATGCTGCTCTGAGAACTTAGAACATAGGAGTGGATAGAAATACAGTGGGCTCTCCACATTCGCTGGGGCTAAGACTCCCGTGAAAGTGGAAAACCACAAATAAAAAAGGCTTTTTTAACCTGAGAAAACACCTCTCTCGAAATCTCTAGGTCCTCTAGTGCAACTCTGTGGTCAATATCGGCTGGACACTGACCAGAGAACTGCATCTGGAGGACCCACAGATGTCTAGAGAAATATTCTTTCTAGGATTTTCCAGGGCAATTGTCCACCAGGAATTGCACTGGAAGACCAAGACAATCCTAGAAGACTATTTCTCTAGTCTAAACATCTGTAGGTCCAGCCAATATCTATAGGTCCAGCCGATATTGACCACAGAGTTGCAGTAGTCTTGCTGGATGACTTTGAGATTCCTAGAAAGAACATATTAATCAAATAAGTGAATACTTGGATCCGCAAAAATCAAATGTGGAGGGCCAGTTGTATACTTTAATCAGTCTGTCATCCCGTCAATCAATCAGTCAATCTGATGGCCATGTCCTGGTAGGTTTAAACAAGGGAAAGTCAAGAGTCTGCTTGATCTCAGCCTAGAAAGCAATCAGCCCTGATGCAAAGTCTCTGCAATGTGAGCCAAAGAAGGGAGAGAGGAAAACACAGAAGCTGTTGCCACACTGCAGAATTAATGCAGTTTCACAGCGCTTTAACTGTCATGGCTCCATCCTGTGGAATCCTGGGGTTTGTAGCTGATTGTGGCACCAGAGCTCTCTGAGAATGTGGACAGTCCAATGTGTTTTAATCATAATGCTTTTATATGATTTTAGCCACATGTGTTTTGACTTGTCGTTTCTATAAAAATCTTGTGAGTCACCAGCTTTGGGGGAAAAACAGGCTGTAAAGAAAGCCATGGAAAAGAATAGCTAAATGCTAAAACCAAAAAAACTTAAGCCTCAGAGCAGTTCAGGCCAAGCTCTTGACTGTGCGGCTGGACCATCGGATCCGCTCCAGGTTCACATGTGGATTTGGAGCCCCGCTGGTTGCAGTTATTGGGACCAGGTCTCCACCATTAGCCCCGCTGGGACAGCCAGCCCTTGGGGTCTCCTTCTCCTGCTCCTCCTTCTGCCCCTCTTTTCATGGCCTCTGGGCTCCCCACAGATCCAACTCTATGAGATGTACCGGAACAGCAAGCGCACCTACCTGGTCCTGGAGCTGGCGTCCCGCGGGGATCTCCTGGAGCACATCAACGCCACGTCTGACCGGAGGGAGTTCCCGGGGCTGGAGGAAGAGGAGGCACGGAGGCTCTTCCGCCAGATTGTCAGTGCCGTGGCACACTGCCACAATGTCGGCATCGTCCACAGGTGGGAAGGGGAGCTGGTGGAGAAGAGGAGGACAGGGTGGGCATGGCACACATTCCAGCACCTCACATATGAAAACCAAAGACACCTGTGGCCAAGAAACATAGCAATAGCAAGCACATTTCTATACTGGTTTACAAAATGTAAGCTAACCCTAACCAGACTGTGGTCAAGATGGCAAAAGTTATTAATGAGGTAGAACACACAAGCCAGGAGATGCTGCCACAGGTTGCTTTTGCCTGAGCTGACTGGGAATTCAAACCAGAGGAAAAGAGATTCGAGCTCAACATTAGGAGGAACTTCCTGAGAGTAAAAGCTGTTTGACAGTGGAACACACTCCATCAGAGATTTTGGTAGTGTCTCCTTCTTTGGAGGTTTTTAAACAGAAGCTGGATGGCCATCGGTCAGGGATGCTTTGATTGTGATTTCCTGCATGGCAGAATGGGGGATGGACTGGATGGCCCTTGGGGTCTCTTCCAACTCTATGACTCTATGGTTTTAAATTGTGATTCATTTTATCTGTGCACCACCTTGAAATCCCACAATAAAGGGTGGGAAATATTTTTATGCATTTAAAAACAATACGTAAATATTGCCGTCACACTAAATTGCTACACATCCAAAAGCAGTGGGTGCATGTTTGTGGGGTTAATTCCACACACAGGCTTTGGATGCACCGAAGCAAGCCTCACTTGCCTGGCTGGTGCTGCCTTTTCTTGGCCTTTGCTAAGAGGTCAGTACAATACAATACAGTACAATGCAATGCAATACAATATCTCTGCAGGGTCAGGTGGGCCAGCTGGCCCACCTGAGCATAGTGACCATGAAATGCTGCTGCCTCCCCAGAGAAGGTGGGAACATTTGGCTGCTAACCAACAGGTGCAATTCACCTGCTCTTACTGTTTTTGTTTTCCCCAGGGACTTGAAATGCGAGAACATTTTGCTAGATGAACGTGGCTTCATTAAGCTGACAGGTAAGTGGATTTCCTTCCTGGAGAGAAGAGAGAAATGCTTTCTGCAACATGTATTTGCATAACATGTCTTTGCACATAATGGATGCAGGCTTCCAAGCCAGGCAGCGAGCTGCCTTAATGAGGCTCACCTGACAAAAGATTTTAACACTACTGAACATCGCATCCTCTCAATATTTGCCATCAAGTCAACTTTGGCTTATGGCAACCCTGCACATGAGAAAGACTTTCATGAGCCCTGCTTGCCAAAAGACCTGCTCAGGTCTGGCAAACTCAGGGCAGCACCTATGGCTTCTTTGTTGGGGTCAACCCACCTGCAGTGCGGCCTTCCTCTTCTCCTACTGCCTTCAACTTTGCTGAGCATGGTCATCCTTTCCACTGAGTCACTTCATCTCAAGATATGTCCAAAGTATGACAGACTCAGTTTATTCATGTTGGTTTATAGGGAGAGGTCAGACTCGCTCTCTGACCATTCATTTATCCTTTTAGCTATTCTACACTATCTTCTAGCACTCCAGTTGGAATCATTTGTTTCATCACGGTTTTTAGTGGAGTCTTCTTCCTTGGAGGTCTTTAAATAAATCTGTTGGTTATGCCTTGATTTAGAGTTCCTACATGGCAGAAGGGGGTTGGACTAGATGGCCCTTGGGGTCTCTTCCAACTCTTATGATTCTATGATTCTAGGGACAGACACATATCTGCTATTGGTATGTGAGAATTTCAATTCAAATTGAAATCCTTTGTGTATGGAAAAGAAATAGCAAATCCAGTTTTGACGATGGTCATTTGTGGACAAAGACATAGCCATTGGGTATGGAAATGGGGGGGGGGGGGGGCAAGGGCCTTTGCTTAACGATGCCACACGGTCCTTTTGCATATGGCACAAATGGCCCCAGTTCTGATATTTAACGATGGAGCACGTCTGGAAAATGTTTTCAGGACCAGAACATATTAGTTTTCCCCTCCACCCATATTAATATTTTATAATTTCAAGTTGGGACAGACTAGTTACACTAAATGAGATCTTTGTAATGCTTCAAGTAGACCCTTTGAAATCACTGTGGCATTCAAGATTAATCCCATTAATTTCAATAAGTAGAGAGATCTTGTAGCACCTTTGAGACTCACTGAAACAAAGAAGTTGGCAGCATGAGCTTTCCTAGACTTCAGTCTATTTCCTCAGATGCATACTGTATTATTATTATTATTATTATTATTTGGCAGCAGGAGCTTTACTAGACTTCAGTCTGCTTCCTCAATGGATTTAGTGGAATGGAAACTAGGGACAGACCTATATATGTCATTGGTATGTGAGGATGTCAATTCAAATTCAAAATCCACTTCATTTCCATACCCAAAGGATTTCGGATTTGAATTGGCATTCTCACATACCTATGGCATCCATAGGTCTGTCCCTGGCTTCCACTCCACCAAATGCATCTTAGGAAGCAGACTGAAGACTGCTGCTAATTTAATTATTTCACTCAGTCTCAAAGGTGCTGCAAGATCTCTCTACATACTTATTCTACAGACTAACATGGCTATATGTTTGTATTATTTTGCCCCAAACACAATGAACTCTGGAGCCAGACATTCAAGGGACAGACATACAGTGAAAGTTGCTGGAATTTCTAATCCCAATGTGGCTCTATGACTTTCCAAGGGAAATGGTACATCTGTTTCTAACATGAAAGTGCTTAGCAAAAGCATGCATGCTCCAGCAGATGCAAGGCAAATACAGTAATGTGGAAGAAAAGGCTTCTTCAAATTTCTTTTGATAAATTGCACTTTTTTAAAACAGGTTTTGCTCCTGCACTTTGCACAATTGCTTTCCTTTCCTTGGCAGACACAGTTCCCAGAGGAGCGTGGCTAGTTAACAAATGGGTTTAGTAGCTAAAGGACACATTTCCTCCGTGGTCAGTTTGGCATGGAGAGGTCAGCATCTCCTCCACTCCGCATGAGACACTAACCAGCCGCGTCTTTCTTGCAGATTTTGGGTTTGCCAACCGCTATTCCCTGAAGAACTCCCTGATGAGCACATTCTGTGGCTCCGTGGCCTACACCGCCCCAGAGATTCTCATGAGCAAGAAGTACAACGGGGAGCTGGCTGACCTATGGAGCCTGTGAGTAGTACAATTTGGGAAAGGGAGAGCAGGGATGGGAGCAGAGGAAGCTGTAATGGGGAAGGGGCAATGGGGTGCCCACCAGGATTTTCCAAAGGGCAAAGAAAATGGATCTACAGTGGTCCCCCCACATTCTGTGGGGTTAGGAGTGTAGGACCCCCACAAATGGGGGGGAAACTGCAAAAGAAAAACACTATTCTTTTTACCCAAGAGAACACCTCTCTAGGAATCTCCAGGTCCTCCAGGGCAGCTCTGTAGAATCATGCTGGAGGACCTACAAATGCCTAGAGAAGTGTTTTCTCTAGAAACATCTACCTTCTTGAACAAGTATATGGTCTGCCTCTGGCAGAGTTGCGCTGGAGGACCCAGAGGTTCCTAGACAGAACCCATGTATAAGTCTAGAAATTTTAGTAAAAAAATTGACCCAAAAAATCTGGGTCGACCTATAGTACTGTATGGTTGCCCCTCCTTTCTTGAGGACTTGAATGTTCACAGAGAGGCAACCTCCGTTATTTTTAATGGGGTGTGCCCCCATGGTGTACACCCCCCACACACTCATGGGCACGATTATAGGTGAGTCTCCGTTTTCACGGGGGAAGGGGGAGGTCCAAAATGGAGCCCCGCGAAAACAGAAGGCCGGCTGTACTGTGTGACCCTGGGTCGGGAGGAGTGATTAGACACAAATCCTCTTTGCATATCCTCCCATCTTGAGGCCTTGCCATTCAACAACAGAACAATACACAGATTAACATGGAAACCACTCCTCCTAATCCAGGGTCACACAATATATATATACCTCACTCTCTTCCATGCCAGCATTCTCTGAGGATGCCAGCCATAGATGCTGGCGAAACATCATCAGTAACAAACTCTACTAGAACATGGCCACATAGCCCGAAAAACCCACAAAAAACAATTGGAATACAAACTAGAGTAATTTGCACATTTGGAATAATTTCCACAACATGCAAAGTATATACAGTGGACCCTTGTTATACGCTGGGGTTTGGTTCCAAGATCCCCCGTGTATAACAAAATCCGTGTATGCTCAAGTCCCATTAAATATAATGACATAGCAAAATAGTGTCCCTTATAAAAAATGGAAAATCAAGGTAAATTTATCCTTTTTTGGAACCGTGTATGCTTGAATCCGTGTATTAAAAATCCGTGTATAAGAAGGGCCGACTGTACCTGGGTTTGGGTAAATGGAACATGGCAACCCTAGAGAAGCCCCTCCCAGTGACTGACCTGGTCTTCCCCATCTTTCCTCCCTTGCGCAGTGGGGTGATCCTCTATGCCATGGTGACAGGGAAGCTCCCCTTCAAGGAGCGCCAGCCGCACAAGATGATCCATGTGATCAAGCAGGGACTTGCATTCCGGCAGCCGGTCTCTCCAGGTACGGACGAAACACCTGCTCTGCCGCAGCGGTCATCATGGGAGAGGTGGGCAAGGAGGGTTGCAATGGGCCCAGCTGTGCTCCTCCTGCAACTCTGTGCCCAACACCTGTTTCCCCAAACCCATGGAGCACCTGAGCCAAGGAAGCAGGGAGGGCAGGCAAGGGTGGCTGTTTGGAGTGGCAGTCCTTTCTGGGGTCCAGGGGTGTAGTTTTTGGGATGGCAAAGTGGGGGCAGGGAAGGATGGAGCAAGAACCTTTGGCCCCTTTTGCCTGACCAAAGGTCCTCCCAGTCGGTTTCTGCCCTCACCTGCTCTTCTTTCCACTCCAGAATGTCAGAACCTCATTGAGGGCTTGCTCCAGCTGAAGCCGGCGTCCCGCCTGGGGCTGCAGCAAGTGGCCACGCACCGCTGGATGCTGCCAGCCACGTCGGCAATCTTCCACCGGGTGATGAGCTCCATGGGGGTCCATCCAGAGTGCAAAATGAGCCAGGAGAAGTCGCAGGTGACACAAGGTATGGACACCACTGCAGCCCATCCTGAGTCCTCTTTGGGGAACAAACCACAAAGATGGAAACAGACAAATAGCAGGGAACGCTCCCATGACCACCAGAGGAGCCTCAGTGCACCAAGGCAAAGGAAGAGACCCCGTGCTGCCTCTCACAGAGCTTTCTTGGTCAGGTTTTGTCAGAGGAAGTTTGCTGCCACCACCTTCTTAGGGAGTGTGACTTCCCCAAGTGGTTGAGAGGGGTCCACCTCCATCCCTCCAACCACAATACCATGCTGGCTGTCTAAACATGAATTACAGTGACCTTCTCCTAGGGTTCTTCAGGCTTTGACTGAAGGAGGTTTTTTTTAATTTTATTGTATAATACACATTTAAAAGACACAGATATACAAACTGTCATATATACAAACAAGATAACACAAAGGAAGTTTGCATGGCTGAAGGGTGTTGGGACTAGTTGGTCTTTGCGTATAAGATAAAATTTAGGGACTAAAACATGAATCAATGGATTCAGACTACACAAAAAGTTGTTCTATTTAAATTTAAAAAGTACTTTATGGGCTGTTTGACAGTGGAACAGGTTGATTGGACTCTCATCTAGACACCTTTAAAGAGGCTGGGTGGCCATCTCTTGGGAGTAATTTAGCAGTGTATTGGTGCATGGCAGAAGGGGGTTGGTGATCCTTGAGGTCCCTTCCAAACCCCCAACCCAACTCCCACCATCTGGAAACCATGGCCTATGAAGAGTGACTGAGGGAGCTGGGTAGGTTTAGCCTGGAGAAGAGACAGTGTTTGAAGGGGTGTCACATTGAGGATACAGCAATCTTGTTTTCTGCTGCTCCAGAGAACAGGACCCAGAGCAATGGATGCAAGCTCCAGGAAAGGAGATTCCACCTCAACATTAGGAGGAACTTTCTGACAGTAAGAGCTGTTGGACAATGGAAGATGCTACCTTGGAGTCTGGTGGAGTCTCCTTTTTGGTAGTTTTTAAATAGAGGCTGGATGGTCTGAGGTTTGTAGATCATAGAATCACAGAGTTGGAAGAGACCACAAGGGCTATCCAGTCCAACCCCTTTCTGCCATGCAGGAACTCTCAATCAAAGCATCCCCATTGACAGATGGCCATCCAGCCTCTGCTTAAAAACCTCCAAAGAAAGAGACTTCACCAAAATATCTGAGAGAGTGGACTCCACTGTCAAAAACAGCTCTTACTGTCAGGAAGTTCCTCCTGTTTAGTAGGAATTCCTTTAGTTTGAATCCATTGCTCTTATTCTCTGGATCAGCAGAAAACAAGCTTGCTTCCTCCTCAACATGACATCCTTTCCAAATACTTAAACAGGGCTATCATATCCCCTCTTAACCATCACTTTTCCAGGTTAAACACCCCCACCTCCCCAAGTCTTTCCTCATAAGGCCACTTGTCACTATCTCTTTGATGATGTTGGACTGGACAGCCCTTTTGGTCACTTCCAACTCTGTGATTCTATCTCTTAGCCACTCTGAGTCAATGGCCCTGTGTCTCCTTTGTAGGTGAGACGGGAAGCTCCAAGTCGCAACTCCCTGGCCTGGACAGCACAGTGAAGGCCTCTGAAGGCCCAGCCAAGGAAGCCAAGCCACTCTCGGCGACCACCCCGGTGCGCGCCTCCTCAGCCACGGGAGCCTTCGCCGCCCGGAGCAAGGTGGTGGAGAAGAGGAGTCCCGAGTCCCCCGTGACCACCAACTGCATCCTCCAACTCCCCTCCCCGCGGAAGACAGAGCGCCCCCCACGGCTCTCCTTGTACCGGCCCAGCCTGCTGACCACCCTGCAGCCCTTCCACCACCTGCCCAACTTCCGTAAGCCCGGCTCGGGCTTTTCCACCAGCGCCTACGTGACCAGCAAGCGGCTGGGGGACAAGGTGCCGGCCCGGGCAGCGGCACTGAGCGGTGGTGGCTCTTCCAGCCTCTCCAAGCAAGTGCATTCCCTCTACACCATGACTCCGTGCCCATGACCCAAGGCCAGCCCCACGCCGCGCCCCCCCAACCTCAGACTCTTGAGCGGCTCCACCAGTGGGGCCAAGTCTCCCCGTGGAAAGACAGCGAAGCCAAAGGACAGGAAGCAGTGAGCACTATTAAATATTATTCAGAGTC
The DNA here is from genome assembly GCF_019175285.1 of Sceloporus undulatus. Taxonomy (NCBI): domain Eukaryota; kingdom Metazoa; phylum Chordata; class Lepidosauria; order Squamata; family Phrynosomatidae; genus Sceloporus; species Sceloporus undulatus. The sequence goes on along the minus strand of NC_056525.1, from coordinate 249,982,532 downwards.
CCACCCGGGGTGAATGACGTGTGTGTGCTCCCCGCCCGGGTCGCTTGCCTTTGGGCACTTGCTGCTGCCGCAGAGGAGGAACTGAGGAGGCGTCCCACCGGGCCGCCTCAGGCGTCGCTGTTTCCCTGCCTTACACATGTGGTTGTCCGCTGTTTCTCTCTATATACATCAGTGTATCTTTGCTCTGTGTGGCTGTCTCACACCCTCTTGTTGTTGCCGTCTCTGCCATCGCAAGGTCTCCGTTTGGGCCTCTAAACCCTGTAGGGCCTGGGGAAGGAGTTTCCTGCAAAATGCCTCCAGTTAAAGCAGTGGTCCTCAACCTTCCTAATGCCGGCACCTCTTAATAGAGTTCCTCATGTTGTGGTGACCCCCCGAATAAAAGACTAGTGTCTTGGTTCCTAAGACCATCGCAAATATGTGTTTTCCGATGATCTTAGGTGACCCCTGTAAAGGGATCGTTTGACCCCCAAAGGGGTTGTGACCCACAGATTCGGAACCACTAAGTTAAAGGGATCCTGCTCTGCCTCCCTGGACACTGTCAGGATGCTCACCAGGAAGAGCATCCCAACTGTCCCAATTCAACAGGGACAGTCACAATTAATCCTCTGCCGACCCACTTTTTCAGCTGCTTTTAAAGCGTCCCGGTTTCTCTCTCCTCCTCCTCCATGCACTTCCCCCTTCGTCCTCAGCTTACATCGGTGGCTGAAAACTGAGGCCAAACTGCAAAAGGATTTTGCATTCAGTTAATTTAGTCAAGAGGAGGGAGAGTCTTGTCTTCCCAGGAGGCTTAAGCAAAAGCCAACTGCTGCAGCCTCTCCTGGCTTGTGTAATGTTCACCATCTTGTCCACACTCTCAGGCACACATTTCCCCGTTTCCATTAGTGGCATGTTGTAAGGCTATGGAAGGGCTGCCCTACAAGGTAATGCACTTTGCTACCTGGTTTATTCCCCCAAATAAAACTGCCACCACCTTCCTTGGGTACCACCTTCATGCATGCATTTTACAAGTCCACTCATCCTCCTCTCATGTCACAAAGTGGTACTTTCCCTTGATCCGTTCTTTTTCGACAAACAACAAAGCAACCTGCACAACGCACCTAGTAACAGGGGAAGAAATGCTTCCACAGTCCATACCTTCACCAGGTCTGCAATGCAGATCTCCAATTAAACATACACAGCTCAGAGGAAAGAGCACATGAAGGTGCATGCATTACTGAAAGCATACCAAAATGGACTACAATCCAGAAAACTGTTTTCAGAAATGCATATGCACTCATCCCTCCACATTCGTTGGGTTAGGGCCACAGTACCCCATGAATGTGGGGAAAAACAAAGAACAAAACCACTGTTTTTACCTAAGAGAACACTTCTCTAGGAATCTCTAGGTCCTCCAGTGCAACTCTGTGGTCAACATCAGCCAGACATTGACCATGGAGTTGCGCTGGAGGAGCTACAAATGCCCAGTGGAGTGTTCTCTCTAGGAATCCTCTAGGTCCTTTAGTGCAACTTTTGGTTCAAACTGACCACAGAGTTGCACTGGAGGACCTAGATATTCCTAGAGAGAACATATTAATAAAATCCATGAATAACCAAAGCCGCAAAAGTGAAAGCCGTAAAGGTATTAGGAAAGGGTCAAATATATATATATATATATACGGTACATGTTAGAGAAGAAATGGGCACAAAAAGCACACAGCAGTTTAGACTTCTTTAAGAAGAACAATGGATGCAGAAACAAGGATGAATTAACTCAGGGTAGGAAAAGCGACTGACAAATTCACCCATCTCTCTTGTGGATTTCAACCCACTTCTTCAGCCATATTGGCCGCTCTGGATATTCTGCTTCGTTGGCAGGGAGTTCTTTGCAAATGCCTTCTGACTCAACAATTCTGTAGTTCTCTAGCGCACAAGAATAATTTGAGGCACTGCTTTTGCATGGCTCCCCTTTGCATAAATGGGCCTTTTAAGGTTGCCTGTGTGTTGCCATGTCTTGTATACCAATCTTTACTTCTGCCATCTTTCAGGGTCAACCCAAAGTCATGTCTCCTGCCCACAATGTGGCCAAGGGAGCCATGTTCTCTTGGCATGGGACCCACCTCACAAATGTCCTACACAACTTCAAAATCCAGTGGGGATGCCCCCATTTCCTCCCACTTCTCCTGCCCCATCCATTTAAGCGCCAAGCCCCATAGACACTGTGGCCCCAGAGTCTGGTTCCAGAGAGAGACATTAGATGCATGCACTCTCCTTGTATGCACAACCAGGCATGGAACACCATCCATCCCAGGATGAGAGGTTTTCTGGAAAGAGCTCTGGCACTGCCAATTAAGATGCAGCTGGCATGGAACAACAGGGCAGAGTATGGGGAAGAGACATAATACAACCATCACTGGGGAAATGCTGCCAACCTGGAGGTGGCAGGTAGATGATAGTCTCTCTGCCTGCCCCTTGAATGGCAGAAGTGGGCAGGCAAGCAGGCAGGGAACCTGGGAGCTGAGTTGCATGTCTGAATCGGACAGCCCTTCTGTCCAGGAAAGCCTTTACTGGGAAGGACCAGCGCAGCTGCCAACCTATTCTTCCTCTTCTGTGAGAGAGGAACCCAGGCAGCTTGGAACAGGAATCTCAGGAGACGAAGGACGCGGGCCCTAGTCCCCGTTTGTGGGGCTTCTCACACATTCTCCTGGACAGAGGGCAATGGAAGTCCTCTGCAGCCAGGGCAATGGGCATAAAAGGCAAGTCTCGCTTTGGCCCCGGTGTCCCCAAACAGGTGGCCTTTGCCATCCCACTGCTCAGCTTATCTGCCCCTTATCTGCGTAGTCCTTCTGCGCAGGACGCAGGTCCCTCACTCCCCGCCGCCTCTTCTTGCTGTTGCTGCCGCTGCCTTTCTTCCTCCTCCTTTTCCTCCAGGTCTAGACGCCGTAGCTGTTCCTCCACCTTGGATGGGATCTCCACCTCCAGTAAGTTGTCCATCCCAGGCTGGGGCTCATCGCTGATCAGGACCTGCCAAGGCAAAACAGACCCAGGCCTCAAAAGAAGGAAAGGAGCCCTCAGGCCCCCAAGTGAAGCCCATCTGAAGCCCAGGCCCTGGTGGAAACAGCAGCATCAGCAGCAGCCTCTGCAGAACAAACGTCTCTTTCAGGACGAGCAGCAGAGCTGAGGCTAGTTTTCTGCCCCTTCATCTGCAGCATTCTGACACCTAAAATGCTTCCCCGCAACCCTGGAAAACAGGAAACAACACCAGAAGTCGCTGGACATCCACAGCTGGTTTTTAAATACAGGCTGAGTCTCCCTTATTGTCCAGAATTCCAAAATAGAGTGGTCCTTCCAGATTTGCTAGCGCTAGGGGTGAAGGACCCCCATGAATATGGAAAACCCATAAACAAAAAAGCAAGATTATTATTTTTACCTGAAAGAACACCTCTCTAGGAATCTCCAGATCCTCCAGTGGTCAACATCTGCCAGACGTTGATCACAGACTCAGGCTGGAGGACCTACAAATGCCCAATTAGTTTTCCCTCTAGGGACTTTTAGGTTTTCCAGGAGAACTCTATGGTCAACCTCTGGCAGAACTGCTCTGGAGGAACTAGAGATTCCTAGAGAGGACATGTTAATCAAAACTGCAAGGCATCAAACCCACAAGAGTCAAAGCTGCAAACGCAGAGGGCCAGCTGCTCAAGTCCTATTAAAGAAAATGGAGTGGCATTATTATTATTATTATTATTATTATTATTATTATTATTATTACTACTACTACTACTACTACAGTGGACCCTAGGTATCTGCTGCGGTTTGGTTCCAGGACCCCCCTCCCAACGATACCAAAACCCCAAGTCCCATTCAATACAATGGCATAGTAAAATGGTGCCCCATTCCATAACATTGCAAAACCATCTTTCTGGAGGAGTTTTATATTTGTGTTGAATATATTGAAGCAGTAATCCATGGGTGAAGAATCTGTAGTTACAGAGGGCTGACTGCAATTCAGTTTGACACCACTTAAACTGCTATGGCCCCACTATCCTACCCAACATTCAGAACTCTTTGGCAGAGAAAGCTAAAGAGACCTTGTAAAATTGCAAATCCCAGGATTCCATAGGATGGAGATGGAGCACTTAGAGCAGTGTCAAAGTGCATTATTTCTACAGTGTAGATACACCTTTGATGGCCAGCCTTGCAGGGACAGGGGCTTAGCCACGCACTCCCTGCCTTGGCAATGGGGTTGGAGTAAACGGTCTTTGCGGAGCCCTTCCAACTCTGAAGAGAAGGACGTTGCACTCAATCATGGATCTCTCCCAGAATTCCCTGGGGCTGAGTGACCACTGGGAGCCAGAGGGAAAATCCTGCTACTGCCCAAACGCCAGAGCACCTTCCTCACTCACCTGTATCAGCTTTTCACAGGCGGCCCGCACGCCAGGGTCTGTCTCCCACTTGTGCAGCTCTCGCAGGATCACGTAAGTGCCTTTCTCTCGGACCAGAAGCCGCCCCCGCTTTGTGGCTGTGAGCTGCAAAGGGAGACAGAAAGTCAGAAAGCCAGGCAGGCAGAAAAAGGAAGGAAGGAAGGAAGGAAGGAAGGAAGGAAGGAAGGAAGGAAGGAGCTACTCAAAGTCTTGCAGATTTTATATTATCTAATATTAATTGTATGTTGTGTGCAAGTCTGTTCCAACCCATGGCACCCCTGAGGCAGACTTATAATGGGCTTTTCTTTGCAAGATTTGTCCAGAGAAAGTTTGCCTTTGCCTCCCTCTGAGGCTGGAAAACCATGACTTGCCCAAGTTAAACCAGTGGGTTTCATGGCTGACCCAGGAATCGAACCTTGGTCTCCAGAGTCATAGTCCAACACTCAACCCAGTATGCCACACTGGCTGTCATTTAACTGATTAATTAATATTATTAATTTCCCTGTATGGGACTCAAGGCTGCTTGTAGCATAGCCCTCTAAAACAATTTAAAGTACCAATGTTTTTTTAAAGCCAGTGTAATAAGCAATTCTATTAGGAACTCTGATTTAGAACAATGTTAAAAGCCTGGTAATGATGATAAAAATGCAGCCACCCCATTAAAACATCCTCCTGAAAGCAAGCAGCTTGGGTCTAAATAAGGAAGATGTTGGGCTTTTCATGAAAGAGAGCCCCCCCCCCAGCTTCCAGTGGGAGGGCATTTCAATCAATCAATCAATCAATCAATGCCTTATTATGGTCATAGTCCAGCATAGCCAAAGGTAACAGATTTTTCTATAAAACACATAGGATATGAAATGCAATACAATGAACACAACGCAATGCAATACTGCAAATGCAATACAATAAACACAACTCAAAACCTCCAAAGCAGACTCCGAGAGAGGAGCGTCTTGAATCCCTTCCCATATATAAACATGCCCACTCTCCCAAAAAATAAGAAACTGGCATACACACCTGCATTTTTTAAAAAACAGGCTCGTTTTGGTGTTGGACGAGGTGCAGATACAGGATGACTCTCCCTTATCAGGAATCCTGAAATCCAAAGTACTCCAAAATCCAAAAATGCCTACATGGGGCGGCTGAGACAGTGGTGCCCTTGCTTTCCGATGGCTCAGTGTACACAAATATTTGTTTCATGCACAACATGATACTCACCAGCATGACGGCCTCCAGCAGCATCTTGCGGATGTCCGGGTCCGGCTCTCGCTCCTTCTCTGGCGGCAAGTACTGCAGATCCAGGGGCAACTCTGGGAAGACCATGCGTGGGCTCAGCCATGGGGACAGTAGCCAAGGACTGGCCAGAGCCACTCAGCTGCCCAATGCCGCTGTGCCAGGATGACCCAGGCAGGGAAGGTGGGGACGAGGGGCCGGCCAACCCCCTTCCCAGTCAAAACAAAACACTGCAATGGGCCCTTGGGATCCGCTGGCGTTTGGTTCCAGGACCCCATGGATGCCAAAATCCATGGATGCTCAAAGCCCATTATATACAGTGGGATATTATTATTATTATTATTATTATTGGCCCTTGGTATCTTCTGGGGCTTGATTCCAGGGACCCCCTCCCCCTACCATGGGGTATAATAATAATAATAATAACAACAATAATAATAATAATACAATGGGCCCTTGGTATCTGCTAGTATCCAAGGATACCCCCCATGGATATAAAAATCTGTGGATACTCATGTCCCATTGCATGCAATGGATATTATTATTATTATTATTATTATTATTATTATTATTATTATTAGGCCTTGGGATCCGCTGGGGTTTGGTTCCAGTACCCCCTCCATGGATGCTGAAGGCCCATTCTATACAATGCGATATTACTGTTATTGTTACGACTACTAATACTACTACAGTGGACCCTTGGGATCCGCTGGGGTTTGGCCCTAGGACCCCCATGGATACCAAAATCCATGGATGCTCAAGTTCATTAAATACAATGGGGTATTATTATTATTATTATTATTATTATTGGCCCTTGGTATTTGCTAGGGTTAATTCCAGGATCACCAGCATATACCAAAACCTGAGGATGCTCATGTCCCATTAAATATGACAGCATAGTAAAACGGTGGCAAAAACCAATTTTTGCTTTTGGAGTTGGTATTATTTTCGAATTGTTTCCTAGCCCTGGTTGCTTGAATCCATGGATAAGGAACCCGTGGATATGAAGGGCCAACTCTATGTCTGTCCTACACATTAATGCAAAAAATGTGTTTGGAACCACACAAAAAAGATGGTTTCAACAGCAACAAAACCACATTTTGTTGGTTTTGTTTCCAGCCTTCCCTAATAATGCTGCAGGAGGCCTTGCAGGGCTGGCGTAGAGCCGAATTTCCCACCAAGGAGGTTCAACTTCCTCTTCTGAGGGAGACTCACTTTCCATCTCATCCTCCGGAAAGTCCTCCGGACCGGCCAGCGGGAGCAGCAAGAAGGGCAGCACATCCACCTCTTCGCTCAGAAGCCACTCGTGGCAACCTGGGAAAAGAGTAAACCTGGGCTTATGGTCTCACTCAGGAAGAAGCCATTGCACTCCTAGGAGGAAAAAATGAAATGCACAGACATAGGATCATGGGGGACACCTGGCTTAAGGAGACTGATAAATTTGAAAGGGATCTAGGAGTCCAAGTAGACCACAAATTGAACATGAATCAACAGTGTGATGCAGCAGCTAACAAGGCCAATGCAATCCTAGGCTGCATCAATAAAAGTATAGTGTCTAGATCAAGGGAAGCAATAGGGCCACTCTATTCTGCTCTGCTCAGGCCCCACCTGGAATAATCCTGTCTCCAGTTCTGGGGAAAACAAATCGAAAAGGACATTGAGAAACTGGAGCCATGTGTCCAAAGGAGGGAGACTAAAATGGTGAAGGGTCTGGAAACCATGAAGCCCTATGAGGAGAGACTTTAGGGTGCTGGGGATGTTTGGCTTGCAGAAGGTGATATGACAGCCTTGTTTAAATATTTGAAGGGATGTCACATTGAGGAGGGAGCAAGCTTGTTTTCTGCTGCTCCAGAGAATAGGATCCAGAGCAATGGATTCAAACTGCAGGAAAAGAGATTCCAGCTCAACATTAAGAGGAACTTCCTGACAGTAAGGGTTTTGGTGAAGTCTTCTTCCTGGGAGGTCTTTAAACAGAGGCTGGATGGCCACTTGTCAATGGGGATGTTTTGACTGTGAGTTCTTGCATGGCAGAAGGGGCTCTTGGGGTCCTCTTCCAACTCTACGATTCTGCGATTCATGGCCAAACATGAGCTGGAATATGTCAACCGGAAAGCGCTGCAACCAGGGAAGTTGGAAGTTTTGAAAGAGAGGTTGGATGGCCATCTGCCAGCGGGAGGGCTTGGGTTGCATCTTCCTGCATGGCAGAAGAGGGGGCTTGGACGGTTCCTGGGGGTCCCTTCCAACTCTAGGATTCTGCCAGCAGCAAGCAGGATCTTGGTTCCCAAGAAGACAACCTCACCCACCAAGCACCCATCCTTCGTCAAACCCCCGCGAGACCCCCACCCCCCCCACAAGCGAGGGCCCCCCTCACGGTAGTCGAAGCAGCAGTTCCGGAGGGTGCCAACCACCCCTCCTCTTCGGACAGCCGACCCCGGATCCTGCGTGAACGGCAGCAGCCTCTGCACCACACACCTGGGCCAAAAGCAAAGGAGGAGAGGAGGGAGCGCTTAGGAGAAGGAAGGGCAAGGGAACATGGGCTCCGGAACCCTCCCGCCCTCGTCCCATGCGCTTCAGACCCAGCAAAGCCAAAGGGGCTTTCTAGCGCAGCTGCCAAGCGGCCCAGGTGCAGCTAGAGAACCCCAAACTTCAAGAGGGAAGGCCTGGTTTGCCCACCCCCCACACGCCGCTGACCCTGGGGTCCTCATTCCACCTTGTGCCCCAAGTTTGGGGAGAAGGTGAGATAACAGATGCACAATGATGATAGCCACCACCATCAAACCCTGCAGGGTCCCTCTCACTCCAGATTTGGCAGAAAGGTCTCCCTACCAATGCTGTTCTGGGGGAAAGGCGGGGTATATGTCAATATTCATTTCTCCTAGCACACGACCCCAAGGGATTCACGACACATTAACACAAAGCCTATTGATACAAAAGTTGCAATGCCATTAAAATAAATGATAGATATAAAGCTACAGTGGGCCCTCCACATTCGCTGGGGTTAGGGGCAGAAGACCCCCAGGAAAGTGGGAAATCTGCAATCCCCCCCCCACAACAACTATTTTTTAACCTGAGAAAGCACATCTCTAGGAATCTCTAGGTCCCCCAATGCAAATCTATTGTCATTATCCATCAGAAGTTGACAATGAAGTGTAGTGGTGCAAGCACTGGACTAGCACTAGACCAGGGTTTGAATCCCAGCTCAGTCATAGAAACCCACTGGGGGACCTTAGAAAAGTCATGCTCTTTCAGCCTCATATATATGGGACACCATTTTGTTCTGCCATTATTTTTATATTGTAAGCCGCTCTTACAAAACCCTGCTGAGTTTTTAATCACTCATACCCCTGTATGTATAAACATATCTTTAACTTGATTTTTATAGACTGGGTTATATAATAATAATCATAATAAAATGTCACAATATACTCCATTGCTTTGCTCCTTTTGCATTGGTTAGGATTTAGTCCCCCTTCTTTGTATCTTTTAGGGTTCACCTTACAACCCAGAGGCGTCCCCCCAACGAACCTGGAGGGGTCCAGGAGGACCTGGCGGGCTTCTGGGAGCTGGCTGAGGTTGGAGAGGAGGGGTCCCAGGTAGTGGAGGCTGGCCTGGGGGTTGAAGCCCCCTCCGGCGCAGAAGGCATCCACGAGGGCCACCAGCCCCCTGGACCTCTCCGCCTGAAGAGCCGCCAAGAGATCCCGGCCAGCAGCCTCCTCGCGGGAAAGGTTGGAGAGCAAGGCACAGGACTGGTCAGCCAGTGGGGAAGCCGGGTCCAGCAGGTGGCTCAAGAGGCTGGGCAGCCCTTTGGCCAGGGCCCTCTGGGCGGCTGGCTCCATAGCCAAGTTGATGAGGGCATGGTAGGCCTCCTTGGCTATGGGCAGCGCAGTGTCGCCAGTCAGGGCCAGCAGGGCCTCCACAACCTCTGGCTGGGTGGCCAACAGCTGCCGGCCCTCAGGGCTGCCTGTGAGCCCCGTCAGGTACTGGACGGCCCGGCCTTTCAGGTCCAAGCGGGTCTCAGGACGGAGGAAGCCCAACAGCTCCTGGGTCTGTTGTTCGTCCATCCCAAAGAGGGCGAAGGTGGCGCGGAACGGACCTGTAAGGGAGACAATGGAAGGGACCCCATCAGCCAGACCCTTCCAGGGGCCTCCTAAAACCTCTAAGAGTGGCATCTGACCCCAAAGCCTTCATTACAGCCAGCCATAATAGTAATAATAATTTATCTATATCCCACCTCTCTAGAAAATGCAACCCCTCTCCACCAATTCTTTATCCACAGTTTCAACCATCCATGGCTTCAAATCATTCCAAGAAATACCAATTCCCAAAGCAAAGCTCAATGACACTGTTTTATATAAGGGAAACCATATTATTTCATCTTCCTTCCTTTCTTTTCCAGTTGGCCCTCCATGGTTTTGGCTTTTGCAGATGTGATTATTTGCGGTTTTGATTAAGTTTGATTAACAGGAACCCCAAAAAGTCAGAAACGACTTGAAGGCACACGACAACAACAACAACAAACAAGAGGATTCTCTGGGTCCTCCAGCACAACTCTGCCAGACATTGACCACAGAGTTGAGCTGGAGAACCCAGACATTCCTAGAGGAAATGTAACAGAAATTTCAGGAAACTTAGATTTCTAGGTTTGGCATATCAATAGGATCAGCAAGAGGACCTAGTAATTGAAAATCCATAAGTTTATTTCCATTTGTCGACAAAGGAAAACATTGAACTCAGTGGAATTCAAGTTCCAAAAGCTGAGAACCCCGAACAAGACAAAATGGCTCTTTTTATATTATTCAAGACAAAGAAGCTTCTTCAATACACCTGATTGGCTAATTACAATTTAAACATATAGAATTCTTACAATCAGAACGGAAATGCATGCATACATTAAAACTGCATCATCACTCCTTACCCCCTCCTGTAGCCTTCCTTCTAACCTTGCTTCTGGATGTCCTTATCTCAGTAGTTTATCTTATGTCTTTCTACTGGTGCCAGCTTCCATTCAGGTCAAGATGCACTCACTATTCCTTTCCTCTAGTAACTCCAAGCCTTTATTTCAAAACTATCTCTCTGGCTGACAAAAGTGACTCCATCTTTCTATAGCTTTTATATTTCAAAAAGGAATTTCCACCACAGAAACACTTCTTTAGGCATTTGAAGCATGAGTCCATGATCAACGCCTGGCAGATGTTGACCATAGAGTTGCATTGGAGACCCTGGAGAGTCCTAGAGAGGTGTTTTTTCCACATTCACGGGGGTCCTTCGCCCCGAACCCCAGAAATTGTGGAGGGGCCACTGCATTTCACTTTGCCATTGTATTAACTGGGACTTGAGCAGCCACAGGTTTCAGGTATCCCTGGGATGATGTCCTGGAGCCCAACCCAGCCAAGGCCATGGCTGCCTCAGGCACTGAGCCATTGCAAAGCCATGCTTTCTGCCAATAAGGACAGAGAAGAAGGCCTGATATCATCTCGCAAAACCACCCTTCCCAGGATTCCACAGCACTGAGCCAGGGCAGTTAAAGCGCCCTCAAACCGGATTCTTTCTGCAGCTACACTGCGTGGCATGCCTTGTGTTTCCTTCTGATGGCCTTTCCGTGGTTAGAAGGCCTTCTGGGCTCCTTGCAAGAGCCTTGTGCCTACGCTTAATTCAGGGTTTGTAGCTTTTATTTGGCAACGTCCTACATCTTCTGGGATGTCCTACATTTCGGGGTGCCTCGTCCTCCTTTGCGGTGAGGACATTGGGCCCACCTGGCAAGGGTTCCCCCCAAAAGCCCCCCAAATCCTGGCCTTGCCTTGCCTGGCTTCCCTGCCAGCCCGCCAGCACTCTACACGTGTTTCCCAGCTCGCTTCCGGGTTTGAGAGCCTTCAGCCAATCAGCGCCGTTCCTGGCACGAAGGGCGGGACCAAGGCCAGGCGCCCGGATGCCGGTAGCCAATTGGAAACGGCGCCCAGGCGCAAAGCCTGATGGGGCTTGGAGTCCACTTGTCTTCTTCCCCCATTAAGTCTCCTCCAAGGGGCCCTGCAACCTTCAGCCCAGCCCTGGCCCTGCAGACTTTGGGGAAGTTACTTTTTCTGGCCTGCTACAAGTCCCCAGCTAGAGCTGTGTGGGGTGGGGAGGGTTCTGGGAGTTGTAGTCCCGTTTTGGAGACTGCAAATCCCAGAATCCCCCAGACAGCCACATGCTGGAGAATTGTAGGCCAAAAGAACTACAATGGATTACTTCCCAGAGCTCTGTTTTGTAGCCTTGAAAATGAACATTTATGGAGAAATTATTATTTATGAGGACATTGTATTCTTCTTCTTCTTCTCTGAGCTCCTTCTAGTTGAGAGAAGAATGCATGTAGTTTGCCAGGGAAGAACAGGGAGCCTTTTGGGGGGCTGCCTTGGAGACCAATGGACCCTTGGTTAACAAGAGGCCAGATGCTCCTTGGCGCATGGCAAGCCCCAGCGAACACAGATAGGGCTCTGTGTAAGCTCAGAGTTACTACTCAGGTCTCCCTGCCTTCCTCCAAATTCAGAGGAGGGTAAATCAGGAGCTTTTGCAAAAGCTGGAGAGGAAAGGCAAAGGCATCCATCGTTTTTTGTGGGTCTTTTGGGCTCGGTGGCCATGTTCTGGGAGAGTTTCTTCCTGACGCAAACACCAAAGGGAAGGCATTTCTACCCTGCATCAGAGGAGTCACAGGCAGAATTGGGAAACTGAGGAAACGCAACCTCCAAATGGTCTACAAACTGACCAAGAAAACCCAGCAAATGCGACGCTCAGCGAAGGGCAGGAGGGACCCTCTTGCAGCCGCAGGACTTGACCGCATGCAGCTGCGGACAAGTCCCCACAGGGATCGCCAGGCGCAGCATCCGAACACGAATCAAGGGACATGAGAGACACTGCAGACTAAGTCAGCCAGAAAAACCACGCGCCACAAACCACCCGGGGCATAAAATGCTGCTTGAAAACACTGAAGTCCTGGTCTGTGCCAAGAACTATCAGGCCAGGATGCACAGGGAAGCCCCTGAAACCCACAAAGACCTGGACCACTTCCACAGGGAAGGAGAAACCCTTAAAGTGAACGAAGGCACAGTACAAACCACCCCAAAGGGTTGGCCTGCCCCTTTCCACAGTGGATTGGGACCAGGGCAGCCTCACCGCTTCTCCATGGTCCAGAAAAGGGGTGTCCTGAGGGCTTCATAACCCTGGACACCCCAACAGCCACAGACATGGGCCCTTTTCTCCTCGGCATTGTTCCCGCAGCCATTTAATTGCCGTGGGAACTATGTGCGTGGCCAAAAGGAGCTCCTTTTTTGCAATGCTCCAAGGGCACCATAAGTGCCCTGGAGCATCGTGCTGAAGTCACATGCGTGCCGCTCTGTTTGGACATGGTGCACACGTGACCTTATTGTCGTGCGCTGTGTATGGACAGGACGGCTTCAAAGTGGCGCTGTCCATACACATTGGGGCTGGGGAGTGTGCAGTTGTTGCACACTCCCCAGCCGTAGTTTGGCCCCAGGCTAGTCTGTACTGGGCCAAAGTTTGGCTACCAAACACTAAAATCAAGAGCCAGCAAATGCAAATGAAAGCTGAGAAGGTTCAGGGTTTTTCCCCCAGCAGGCAATGGATCTCGGATTAAGCAGACCCTAATCCTCCTCGCAGATCCTCCCACATGGAGGCCTTGCCCTTCAGCCACGGAACAAGACATGGAGATATATATATATATATATATATATATGGCCCGATCAGACAGGGCAAAATAAAGCTGCTTTGGGTCACTTTGGAGGTATGTTGTTTAAATGATGCATGCTTCCTAAGAGTCCAAAAGCCATACCAAAGCCATGCTTCAGTCCTAAGGACTGGAGGACAACTTTGGCGCAGCTTCTGGCCTCTTAAGATGCAAGTGTCACTTCAACAGCATTACCTCCAAAGTGACCCGAAGCAGCTTAATTTTGGCCTGTCTGTCTGGGCCCATAGCCACTCTCTTCCTTGCCAGCATCCTCTGAAGATGCCAGCCATGGATGCTGGCGAAACGTCAGGAATACTGTCTGTACCCATGTGTAAGTCTAGAAATTTTAGCCAAAAAATGGACACCAAACATCTTAGGCCAACATATCCATGGGTCAATATAGGCACTGTCAGTATTGCACTTCAACAGTCACCTTAAAAAAGGAACAATCCCTTCCTTGGCTGAGGCACCGCTTCTTGCAAGGTTGTAATTAATAAATTAGCAATGACTGCTTCACTTGTTTTGTCCTGATGCATTTGATTGGGTACTTTGGTACTTAGAAAAATCTATAGCTCACGCTCCTCAATATGCCCTCCCTTCAAGTATTTAAACAGGGCTATCATCATATCACCTCTTAACCTTCTCTTCTCCAGGCTAAACATCCCCAGCTCCCTCAATCCTTCCTCATAGGGCTTCATGGATTCCAGACCCTTCACCATTTTAGTCTCCCTCCTTTGGACACATGGCTCCAGTGTTTAATACTTAGCATCAGTTGAATTTGTTTTCCTAAAAGAGATGTTGAAGAATTCAGATTTCTGTTGTATATGGAAGTCTACATTAACTTAAACTGTCTCCTTTATATAGATCCTTAAGGCACGTTACAGATCACCCAGAAGGGCCAGTCTCGCGCCGCTGCCGGTTGCTCCACGAGGGAGCCGCAGCAGCCAAACCACGCAGCTCCCTCCCGGAGCAAAAAGAAGCCCCAAAATGGCACATCTTCCGCCCCGGATGAGACGCCACGAGGCGCTACTTGCGCACTCGCGGCGTCACATCTGGGGCGCGACGTGCGGATGCTATGCATCCAGCACGTAAAGATGGCGGCGCCCATGTGTATAGGGCGCCGCCATCTTTACGCCCTCGTCACGTGCTAGGGGTGAGGCCGGTGTGGACGCTAGGTCCTCGGCCAAGCCCTAGCACATGACGGGGGCACTGCAAAGGCCCGTCTGTTTACGGACCTAAATATACAACTATTTCTATCAAATATCTTTATTCTTTGTACTGTAAATTATTATTTCAATATTTCAATAACAGAAAAATAACGATTACCTTCATTCAGTTGATGCAATATTAGTATTTTCTTTTCTTTTTCTTTTACGTTTTGCATATAACTCATCCCAGATTCCCATTCTGTCTGGGATTCTTTTGGAGAGTCTTTGTTCAGCAAGCAAGTTACTTTTTCCATTTTGTATATTTCATGTACTTTTGAGTCTCCATTCTTCTCTATGTGAATGCCATGCTCCAGCGGAGTTTCTTCCTGATGTTTCGCCAGCATCATTCTCTGAAGAAGCCAAAGCCACAGATGCTGCTGGCGAAACATCCGGAAGAGACTCTGCTGGAACATGGCATTCACAGAGTCCCCCAAAAGACCCAAGACAAATTGTTACTAAAGGATTGGTCTATGAAATTATATGATACGATAGAATCAGATAAACTCACAAATATGCTAAGAGAAGGAAAAGAAGAAAGATGGGAAAATGAATGGCTCCTGTTATGCAACATCTTGAAGGGGGGAAAAAGAAAGTTCCAGACCTAATAGAAAAAGAAAAGACATGAAAGCATATAGAGTATGAATATTGTATGTGTGAGAATAAATCCTGGTGGGCACACTACACTTCCTCAGAGTGTAGTGGAGTCTCCCTCCTTGGAGGTCTTCAAACGGAGGCTGGATGGCCATCTATCAGGGATGCTTTGATTTGGATTTCCTGCATGGCAGAAGAATGGGGTTGGGCTGGATCAGGGCCCTTGCGGTCTCTTCCAACTCTGATTCTATGATTCTATATCTAGGAACAACCCATTGTGATATCTGCAAGTACTGTATATCACTTTAGGGAAATGAAATGTTAGAATATAAGGAATGATCCATAGAGTACAGGAGAAAGAGATAAAATTATAGGTTTAATATGTTAGATACAGGAATAAATCATGGTGTAATATGATACAAAATGAAAGGTATATATCAGTCAATAAGGAGAGGTTGAAAAACTACAACTGAAAAAGGAGAAGTATAACTGGAAAGTACATAAAACAACAGATAATCTTCAGTTTGAAGGAATGAAATGGTTTTTAAATGTTAAGGTAAATGTCTGCAAAAATGTATAGTGGTTAAAAGTGGGTTGGAAATATATATTTATAACATATTTGTATTATATTATTTTATTATATTTGTATTACAATTTTCTAATTATAATATAATATATAAAATGTATATTATTATGCCAATGTGTCTAGAAAAGGATGGAAATACAGATACAAGGGGTGTGAGTGTGCAAAAATGGGGCACAAATACAAACAAGAGTTATAGATAGGAGCACAGATGGATGGAAATAAATACAAGGAGTATGATGGTTCAAAAGTGGGGCCTAAATATATGAAAGGGGGTGATGATGGTGTCCATATGCAAGAGTGGTATCCATGTAAAGAGCCGATGGTGAATATCATAGGTATGAATAGGGAGTAATAGTGATTAATCCTGAGGGAAAGAGGGTGGTCTCTGTGGCAATGGAGGGCTCCAGAGGAAGGAAGGAAGGATGGAAGACGCGGTTTCCTCCCCGCCTGCTACGTTGCCTTCCACCGAATTTCGGACGAAGGGGTCGAGGCTGCCATTCTGCCAGCCATGTCACCCCATGGAGGCTCTTCCCGAAGTCGTCGGTCTCCCACACCGGTTCCTCGGGTTCAAATCCACCAGGCAGAGATTCACCAGCCTCCTCGTTTCCTCCAACAGGAAGACTCCAACTACAGTACTTCTACCACAGCAAGATGGACAAGTATTTGTCAGTCACAATACTGTCTTGTTGTCACTTGGGCCAGAAATCCATCAATGACATAATTCACTTTACCACGAACAGCTTTGGTACCCTCTGTTACCTCTTTCCACTGTGGCTGCTGCTACCCAGACGTTACCCTTGCCTTCTCAAGCGGTAATGGATGATGATGTCTCGGGGTTGGACCATGATGTGTCCCAGCATGGAGACCCTCATGCGTCACATGCCGACTCAGGCTCCTTGGATGAGGCCGCCCAGCATTCTCCTCAGGAGCTGTTCCAACCAGGTGCTTTGTCTCCCACCTATGACGTCCGTACCTTTGCGGAGCTTATCCTTAGGATGGGTAACGCGTTCGACCTGCAGATGACGCCGCTGACCCTATTGAAAGGCGGGTCCACGGCAAGGTTCCATCCCACTACTGCCTTCGTTGGAAAGGATAGCCAAACGCTCTTGGGACGCACTGGCTTCTGTGGTGCCCACGACCAGGAAGATTGAATCTTTGTATAGGATTTCTCCATCCCAATCTTCTTGGTTGTTTGCCCATCCCAAGCAGAACTCTGCTATTGTCGAAGGGTCTCAGCAGTCCTTCATGCCAAAGACTTCCACATCGCCTGCTGACCGGGAGGCTAAGAAAATTGATGGCCTGGCGAAGAAAGCCTATGCTTCCTCTGTTCTTGGACTCAAAGTGGCAAATTACAATGCCTCTATGGGAGCATACATACAGTGTTTGATAGAAAGGATCTCCCCTATCATTCTGGACGTCCCAGATGACATTCAGGCCATCCTGACAGAGATCAGAGACGAGGCTCACTCTATTGGGAGCTGGCTAATAACTTCAGCCCGATGCTCCACTGATTGCTCAGCCAAGTCTATGGCGGCTGCCATTGCTTTGAGAAGACACGCTTGGCTTTGTTCCTCAAATCTGAACCCGAACGCAAAGGCCACCACTGAGGACATGCCATTCGACAATGCAGGCCTGTTCAATCGTGAGACGGATGAGCGCCTTGACTTCATGCTCCGTATGAAGGCGGCTGCCAAGAAACATGGTATGTCCACACCTTCTCAACCCTCTTTTCGGAAGAGTTTTGGAAGTCAGCAACAGTGGTATGGCCAGAGCCAGCGGCCCTTTCAACAAGACCACCAATACCAGCAACAGGAGCACCAGAGGCAGTGCTACCCATCCCAGTCCCCTTGTTTTGGCTACCGCCAGCCCCCTGCCTGGTACCAGAAGAACTACCGCAGACAGGATACCAACCAGGGCAAGAAGAGATCCTGAAGGGTTGCTGCGTGCTCCGTTGTCTCCTCCGGCTCCTCCTTGCATGACATTTGGAGGCCCTTCTCTGACACCTGGGCCACTGTGACTTCCGACTCTTGGGTCCTTGACGTTGTCTGTAGGGGCTATGCCCTCAGGTTCGAAGAGCTCCCTCCAACTGGACCTGTGGTTTCCACCCCTCCTTCAGACACCCTCGACTCCTGAACTCCTATTTGGCCAATCATCGATTCCGCATGGTAACTCTTGCCGTTATTTTGCCCTTATTACACCAGGGCCTGTGGTTCGCGACGATCGACCTGAAGGAAGCATACTTCCACATGGGAATTTGGGAGAGTCACCAGAGGTTCCTGTCCTTTGCTGTCGGTCCCAACATGTACCACTACAATGTCCTTCCATTCGGCCTCTCCACAGCTCCAAGAGGCTTCACCAAGGGCATAGCTCCAGTGATGGCTTACCTTCACCAGCGATGCTCCAGAGTCTTCCGGAGTTACGGAGAGATGTCAACTTCACCTTGTCGCTCCTCTCATCCCTCGGACTCAGGGTGAACTTGGAGAAGTCACATCTCACCCCAGTCAAACAGATCAGATCCATTGGCACCGTCCTCGATTCCGAAGATTGCGTTGCCTGTCTCCCTCAGGACCGTTTCAGGCTCTTTGCGCTTCGGTCAGGACTTGTCTCGCCCACAGATGAGTGAGGGCCAGGGATGTCCAAATAGCCCTGGGACACATGGCCTCCACGACCTTCATGACTCTGTGGGCAAGACTGTGGTTTCAGCCCCTCCAGTCATGGTTCCTGTCGGCCTTCAATGCAGTGACAGACCAAATGGATCACGGTCCTGAGATCAGTTTCCCGCTCGCTCCGCTGTGGCTCGACTTCCAGAATGTTTGCATCGGCATGCCTTTTTCACCCTGACCACAGGCGAATACATACAAATCCCACCCGTCCTCCCCTCAGTGTCCTGCTCTGCATTGGCTCACTCCCATGTCGCTTACACAGCGTCAATCTTTCTAGTCTGAATTTTTAAACCCAACTTTAGCCCCAAATCCTAAGTAAATTGCTATACTTTTGTATACATAGTCACTGTCCATAATAATGTAGGACTCTTCCTCCTCTCCTACTTGTTCTTTTAAGAACATCAGAACTTCAATTACAGCTTGTTCTTTGGCTTCCTGGGCTCCAAAATTATTATCCATTGTTCTTTAAACCTTTGGGGATTATAAATGTCCAAGATGTCTGTCTAATGCCTGATTCATGCCATGAGCCTCCATCTGTGAAAAACACATCTTGTCTTTCCTTTATGGCGTCAAGCTCTACCGATCCATGTCATTTGTTCTTATTTGTACACTCATGAACACTTTGTTCTCTTATTATGCACAACATTAGGTCTGGGTTTTGAATAGTCTCATACTTTACTCCTTTCTGGTTTAAAAACACGGTCCACTGGTTTAACTGGGTAGAACGTATTGCGGACATTTCCCCTTCTAATATATATTTTAAAACTTCCAGCTTCATGGTTTCCAGACCCTTCACCATTTTGGTGGCCCTCCTTTGGACACATGGCTCCAGCTTCTCAACATCCTTTTTAAACTGTGGTTCCCAGAACTGGACAGTCTTATTCCAGGTGAGGTCTGCTGACCAGAGCAGAATACAGTGGCACTATTACATCTCTTGATCTAGAGACTATACTTCTGTTGATGCAGCCTACAATTGCATTGGCCTTTTTAGCTGCTGCATCACACTGTTGACTCATGTTCAACTTGTGGTCTACTTGGACTCCTAGATCCCTTTCACATGTACTTTCATTCAGCCAGGTGTCCCCCATAATCCTATATCTGTGCATTTTGTTTTTCTGCCCTAAGTGCAGAACCTTACATTTCTATGTATTGAATTTCATTTTGTTAGGTTTGGCCCAGCTTTCTAGTCTATTCAGGTCATTCTGAAGTCTGATCCTGTCCTCTGGAGTATTAGCTATTCCTATTAATTTGGTGCCACCTGCCCCAAAGGCATCATGGCCAAATCCTGGCCCTCTTTGGATCTACCAGACAGGTAAGACGCCAGACAAAAGGAGCTGGATGTAACTGAGGTTTATTGCAGTACAATTGCTGATTTCTCCCATCTGCTTTAGGGTGAGTCACACACTCTCAGCCCTAGAATACCCTGTGATAGCTTTGCCTTAGAGTTGCCATAAGTCAGAAATGACTTGAAGTCACAACAACAACAAAAACTAGAACGGGTGATGTTTAGCACACATTGTGTATCTTGGTCCCATACACTTCCACCTCGCAGAGATTGAGGTACTCTCTCCGGTTGGGGATGATGATGCTCACATAGCGGCCCTTGAACCCATAGCAGTGTATGGTGCTGATGGAGCCTGGTCTGGTGTCTGTGATGGACCCACAGCTGCAGAGGGAAAGAGAGCAAGTGAGAGGAATCGGAAATTCATATTTATTAACTTTCATAGTACAGTGAGCCCGAGTCATACGCTGAAAGCCGCCCGGGAAGGAAGGGGTGGCGTGTCCCATAGGGACTAATGGGTGCGCACCTCTGGTGCGCATGTGCCGTTGCGCTGCCGCGCTGCCACGTGCACGAGCCCCATTCATTTAAATGAGGCTCAAGCATACGTGGAATTTGCTTTATGCGGGGGAGTCCGGAACGGATCACCTGCGTAAAGCAAGGGCACACTTACATAGTACAAGTTATATGATCCATAAAGTATAATATACAATTTGTTTTTTGCTAAAAAGACAACTAATTAAGTCTTAGAATGGATCAAGCCTAAAATCTCCCTGGAAGTCAAGACAATTAAACTGAGACTGACACACTTTGGAAACGTCTTGAGAAGATATGACTCCTTGGAAAAGTCAACAGTGCTAGGAAAACATGGTTCTAGAAAGAGAGGAAGATCGCAATGAATTTAACGTATTTTCTGGCATAAAAGATGACCCCCAACTTTTCCAGTTAAAATATAGAGTTTGGGATATACTCGCCGTATAAAACTACCCCTCATACGGTAAAGGGGTTATTTTCATTTAAGAGGAACTCTCAAAGTCTCCCAGGAGAACGGGAGCAAGGGAAATTCAGCCCCAGCGCCTGCGAGGGAGAGAGGCCACTAAACCAGGAAAAGGCCCTCAAAGGGGCCAAAATGGGGCAGGGAGCCCAGGGAGCCCAACGGAGCCCCAAAAATGCACCCGAGTGCCTGAGGGTGGGAGAAAGGCCCCTCAAAGCGGCCAAAAAGGGGCAGGGAGCTAGGGAAATGTTTTTGCGCTCCCCACATCATATGTGGCAACCACAGATTTTCTGGTCCGGCTTGGAATGATACTCACCATATAAGATGACCCCGACTTTTGAGAAGATTTTTCTGGGTTAAAAAGTTGTCTTATACGCCAGAAAATACGGTACTCCTCAGCATATCTGATTATTTTCAGTAGCAAAGCTGATTGAACATAAAATCAAAGCACCCCCAACAGATGGGCCTCCAGTCTCTGTTTAAAAACCTCCAAAGAAGGAGATGACACCAAAATCTCCGAGGGACTGTGTTTCATCATAGAATAATAATAATAATAATAATAATAATAATAATAATAATAAGTTTTATTTATAGACCGCTATTCCGCAATGATCATAGCGGTGTACAATAGTTCTTGCTGTTAGGAGGTTTCTCCTAATGTTGAGGTGGAATCTCTTTTCCTGTAGCTCCATTTTGTTAGCTTTGGCCCAGCTTTCTAGTCTACTCAGATCATTTTGAATCTTGATCCTGTCCTCTGGAGTATTAGCTATTCCTCCTAATTTGGTATCATCTGCAAATTTGATAAGTATGCTCCCAATTCTGTCCTCCAAGTCATTGATAAAGATGTTGAATAGCACTGGCCCCAGGATAGAGCCCCATTGGACACCCCACTGGTCACTTCCCTCCAGGAGGAAGAAGAGCTATAGCTGAGCACCCTTTGGGTTCAGCCGGTCAACCAATTACAAATCCATGTAACAGTTGCCTTGTCTAGCCCACATTTTACAATCTGGTCCTGGAGACTTATATTCATTTAGGTTAACCAGGTATCCCTGTACTATCTCTTTACTCATTCTGTGCTGAATTTCCCCTATTCTGTGCTCTGCTCCATCTAACAGCCTACATTTTATGCGTAGATGTGTGCAATGCAGAGAGGAAAGCTAAGGGACTCACAGGGGGTTGGATTTGCCATGGTCCTCCAGGTTGTCTCCCACGTGGATCTGGGCTCCCCAAATCCTGTCCCCACAGCAGTCCCCCCGGTTTTTCACGATCACGGCAGCGATGGCGTAGTGATCTCCCAGGTCCACGTACCACCAGGGCTCCTGGTCCCGGTCAGTGTGGATGCAGGAGCTGCTTTTATACCAGTCTCCATTGCAATCCCCATCCACAGCCTTGTTTGCGAAGCAGGTTTCCATATTTTCTAAGAAGGAGGACTGAAAAGCCGGACGGTTTTCAGCTAAGTTGCGAACTGCAGATGCAACAAGAGGGAGAAAATATCCTTGTCCTTGTTTTGGTATTCACACACGTAAGTTCTTCTCTAGTCAAGGAAAAGAGACTAAAAGGAGGGGAAAGGGTGAAAGAATGGGGTTGGACTGGACAGCTATCGTGGTCTCTTCCAACTCTATGACTCTATGAAAGTGCCCTGTATGATGACCACATGAGGTGGACATGCATTTTGTGGCTTGTTTCGCTATGGAAGATAAGATTATAGGAAGACTCTGGTGATTGTCCGGTTTGACCTTTAGGGCCAAGCCTCCCTCCATCCCTGGCCTTCTTACCAAGGCCTTTCATCTCTGGCTTGCAGCTCTGGGCTTCTCCATCTCCACTCAGCAGCGCCAGGGCAAGCAGACTGGTCCAGAGGATGGACATCCCGCAGAAAGACAAGGTCCCAGTGCTGGATCTTGGGCTGCAGAGGGGTCCTCCTTTGTCCCACAAGGAAAACTTGGGAGAGGGGGAGAGAGAAACAGGGTGTTACCAAAATTGGTAGGTTGCGGAGACGACACCCACAAATTAATATATAATAGGGGAATAATATTCATAGCTGCGAGAGGACTCCTGGTCTAGATCCTGCCTTTGTATATTGGCTCCGTATATTGGCTCTTACTGTCAGACTGCTAAGTACAACTTAGTATTATTGACTAACAGCAAAAGGGGAAATCACAATTCATGCAATAGCGTTCTATCTCTCACACACACCCACACAGAGGAACTAACAAAATTAAAGGTAGCAGCTTGAAGCAAGGTTGAGCGAAGTCAAAACTTTCCCAGTCCAGGAGACAATGGAAGTGACAGTGTGTCAGAACTGGGGACTCCAAGTGCAATCAATGAGGCTTGCATGGTAAACCAAAGGAAAGAACTTTATTGAAGCCACAAAGCCAGAAGTTCACCAACTGAGTATCTGAGCTGGAACTGGCCACTGTTTGGACCAAACACCAGATCAGGACCCCCAGATCCATGACTCCACAAATTGGCACGAACAATACATTCCCTCCAACAAATTCCTATGATCTGAACACCCCTCAACCCCACTGATCCTAAGCCAAGGCACTACCAAGCTATGCACTCACCATCACCGCCCTCCTACACATCCCACACTCTAGATTAAGCTCACTAAGCAAAGCAGCCACATCCCCAAGGCTAAATGAAACAGATATCAGCCACCTGGTCCCACAGCAAAAACAAAAAGCAAAAAGCAGGCAGCCCATTATCCCCTAGCATCTTATCTGATTGTGGATCAGATGCCAGGTCCTTAAAAAGATCCAATGCCCCTCTGCTTGTCATGACACAATTCTTTTTTTTAATTAAATGTTATTTGTTTAAAAAGAAAAATACGTTGTATTAAGTGACATATATACGTCTTTCTATATTACAGTTATATGTTCATTTTGCATAAATCGACTATTCCAAATAAATATATTTAGCATTTATGTTGACAATACTAACCTTCTAATAGAGAAAAAAAATCCTATAAAGGGTGATCATCATTTTCTTTCTTCTCTTTCTATATTATTCTACATAGCTTCTTTTTAACTTAGGCCTGTTACAGACAGCCAAAATAAAGCTGCTTCGAGTCACTTTGGAGGTATGGTATTTCAATGATACATGTGTCCTAAGAGTCCAAAGGCCGCACCAAAGCCACGCTCCAGTCCTAAGGACTGGAGTGCAGCTTTGGTGAAGCTTCCAGACTCTTAGGACTCATGCATCATTAAAATACCATACTTCCAAAGTGACTCGAAGCAGCTTTATTTTGGCTGTCTGTAACAGGCCTCTGTCATACTAATTATTTTGATTGCCTCAAAAAATACAAAGCTTGAACTCAATACAAACGCTCATGAAAATAACACTGTGAATATAAATGTCTCTTAGCCAGTCATGAGTAATAATACTAATTTGTGGCACAATTCTTAAGTCTCAAAGCCTGGGGGATGTAAACTTCTGGTCATTTGTACCTCAGTGCATTTTCCTTATTTTCTAAGGTGCTGCAATGGCTCTTGTGACCAAGAGTCCGTCTCTGTGGCTTGGTGGATTTCGGTGTGCAAAGGGTCAGAAGCCTCTGGCTCCTGCTCCTCTTGCTTGCGCGACTGGCTCCGCATCATCACTGCCAGCCGCAATTGCTCCGGTGTGAAGATGGCTTTTATCGAGTCTTTTGTCTTACTTTCAAGTTGGAGGAATTGGGATAGAGTATCCGCCAAAACGTTTTGTTTACCAGGAAAGAATTTTAATCTGAACTGAAACTGAGAAAAGTCTTTTGCCTACTGGCGCTGCTTGGGGCTCAATTTGCGAAGGGTCTGTAGGGCTTCCCAAATTGTGGTGGTCAGTCCACACCTCAAAGGGACGGGTCGCTCCTTCCAGGAACTGGCCCCAATTCTGCAGAGCCCACTTTATTGCAAATGCTTCCTTCTCCCAGGTGGGCCAGTCCAACCCTGTTCCTTGGAACTTTTTGGACAAATGAGCACATGGCCTCAGTGGCCCCTTTGGCATCATCACCGCCCCCATCGCCACACCATTGGCATCCATTTGCAGAACAAAGGGTCGATCTGGGTCAGTGTGCTTGAAAAGTATGAGTTCTGTGCTAAAGAGTTGTTTAAGCTTTTCAAAAGGCACTTGACAATTGAGGGTCCACAACATCTTAGTGGATGGCCCAGGCTTTCCTATGGTCCCTCCTCTAGCTTCCCTTTCAGGCCAGTTTTTGTCTTTAAGAGATCAGTGATGGGTAGGGCAATTTGGGCAAAGTTCAGGATAAACAAACTATCTATAGACACTGGCAAATCTCCCAAAAAATTCTGCTTGTGTGTCTTAGGAGGGCCCCAGTCCAATACATTTTGGACTTCCTTCTGACACCATGTACCCCTAGCCAGTCTAGGCAGTTTGTGTGAAAATGACATTTAGACAACTTCACATAAAGCTGGTTCTCTAACAGGCAGATTAGCACTTCTTACACCAACGTAACACGAGACTCCAAGTCCTGGAAGTAAATCTAAGTCAACCAGGACCCCCTCAAGCAATGGATCATGTAGGATTTTATTAACCAGTCTCATAAACATACTGGGGCCCCCCACTAGCCCCAAAGGCATAACTAAATGTTCAGAAACCCCCAGGGGGCAATTGAAAGCCATTTTGTGTTAGTCCCCTTCCCAGATTCGTACTCATAAATGAGTGTCTCTCAACTCTAACTTAGTGAACACCTTTCCAGTGGCCAGGTGTCCCAACACCTACAGAGGACCTGGGCAGAGTTGGAAGAGTTGGAAGATACCCCAAGGGCCCTGATCCAGTCCATTGTGCCATGCAGGAACTCTCCATCAAACCATCCCTGACAGATGGCCATCCAGCCTCTGTTTAAAAACCTCCAAAAACCTTAATACCTCACCAAACTACAAATCCCAGAATCCCACAGGACAGAACCAGGGTAGTTAAAGAGAGGCCAAACTGCTTTAGTTCTGCAGTGTGGCTGCATCCTCTGAAACGTACCTTGCCTCTTTTTCTTAGGGAAAAAGAGAAATGTTGGTGGCCCTTCTTGGCAAATTGGCAACCAGAACTTCTTTTCTTCAACTGGGGTGGGAAAAAGAGAGAAATAATTCATTAAAATTAAGAAATGGATAAGAACAACCCCTTCCTCAGTGGCTCTTTAACCAACAATGTAAAGTCTGGATTAAAAATTCATTCTTCTGATGAGGTTCAGTTCAATTTAGCCATGCCTGTTTAGTTTAATAAAGACCTTTCCTTAGAAATGCAAGGTGGACAGATAAAAAGATGTAACACCTAATGCCCAAGACAGAATAAATAATAAAGACCTTCCTTGAAAAAGCCAGAATGGTTGAGAAAAAGATGCAGCAGCTAAGGCCAAATAAATAATAAAGACTTTCCTTGGAAAAGCAAGATGGACAGAAGAAAAGATGCAGCGCCAAACGCGAAAGACAGAATACCTGCAGGATTCACTGTCAGAAATGGGAAAGTTCCTCCTCTCAAGTCGGAGGACTTGCCTCCAGGAAGCCAAAAGGGACACCTGTCTTTCTGAGTCCCTGTTTTTACAGACCTCCTGGCTCCACCTTCAGGGGTGGAAATGAGAAATTATAGTCCAGCTCAGATGAAGAATGGCTCTTGCCACGCTTGAACCCGTCCGTTCCAGGAAGGAAGGCCTTTTTTCTCCTTGTGGTCACTTGTTTATTACCTTGCTTTTGGCTGACCACAGTTTCTTTAGAAAAACACTTTCAAAGATCTGCCCCATTTGTCACACTAAGCTCAAACTAAACTTGCCCCAAAATCTGACCTCCAACCGGTTGCATTGTCAGTGGGTACTGCAATTTGGATCCTGGGCCAAGTGCAAGCCAGTGATGACCAAATACCAAAAAATAAGTTTTAAGAATCATAGAGTTCCTAGAGTTGGAAGAGACCCCAAGGGCCATCCAGCCCAGCCCCCCATTGCCATGCAGAACACACCATCCAAAACCTTCGTGAGACAGATGCCCATCCAGACTCTGTTTAAAAACCTCCGAAGAAGGAGACTCCACCATCCTCTAAAGGATTATCTTCCATTGTGGAACCACTCTTACGGTCAGGAAGTTCCTCCTAATGTTGAGATGGAATATCTTTTTGTGTAGTTTGAACTCATTGGTCCATTTCCCAGTCTCTGGAACAGCAGACAACAAGCTCCCTCCGTCCTCAGTATGGCACCCCTTCCAATATTTAAACATAGCTATCATGAGAAGGAGGGAGACAGGAGTTCATCAAGGGCTGGAGATAAAAGCCAAGTAGTCATGGAGAGAGCAAGACAAACAGTGCAAGGACCCAACAGTTGGATGCACTGAGGATGGAGCAAGCTTGTTTCCTGCTGCTCCAGAGAATAGGACACAGAACGATGGATGCAAGCTCCAGGAACAGAGATTCTTCCTCAACATTAGGAGGAACTTTCTGACAAGAGCGTGGTGGGATCTCCTCCACTGGAGGTCTTTAAACAGAGGCTGGATGGCCATCTGTCCCAAGGAGTGCTTTGAATGAGAGTTCCTGCATGGCAGAATGGGCTTGGACTGGATGGCTCATGGGATCTCTTCCAGCTCTAAAATTCTGTGATTCTATGACTCTAGAGTGGGTTTTGGGGGACAGATCAGGAGATGGAGTATAGCCGCAAAATCATGGCTATGTCTCTGCTGCATGATCTCAATCAGTCCATTTCACAGAATCTTAGCGTCATAGAGCTGGAGATCCCCAAGGGCCATCCAGTCCATCCCCCTTCTCCCATGCACAGATAGCCATCCAGCCTCTGTTTAAAAACCTCCAAAGGAGACTCCATTGCGCTCCGAGGGAGTGTGCGCCACTGTCAAACAGCTCTTACTGTCAGGACAGGAGCTTCTTTATAATGTTTAAGTGGAATCTCTTTTCCTGTAGTTTGCATCCATTGCTCCTTGTCCAATTCTCTGGAGCAGCAAAAAACAAGTTTGCTCCATCCTGAATGTGATGTCCCTTCAAATGTTTTAACATGGCTATCATGTCACCCCTTAAATTTCTCTTCCCCAGACTAAACATACCAAGCTCCCTAGGTCTCTCTCTCATTTCTAATCTATTGTGGTCATTTTGAATTTTGATCCTGTTCTCTGGGGTATTAGTCACTGCTCCTAATCATCTGCCCCAAAAGCACCATGGCCAAATCCTGACCCTCTTTGGTTATACCAGACAGGTAATAGGACAGACAAAAGGAGCTGCATGAAAGGGAGGTTTATTGCAGTACAATTGCTGATTTCTCCATCTGAGTCACACACTCTCAGCCCTAGAAAACCCTGTGATAGCTTTGCCTCAGGATTGTCATAAGTCAGAAATGACTTGAAGGCACAACAACAGCAAGAACTGGTGATCTTTAGCACACGTCTTCTATCTTGATCCCATAGACTTCCACCTCGCAGACGTGGAGGTACTCTTTCCGGCCCGGGATGATGATGCTCAAATAGCGTCCCTTCAACCCATAGCAGCTGATGATGATGATGGATCCCAGGCCGGTTTCTGTGATGGTCCCACAGCTGCAGAGGGAGGAAGAGGGGTGGGAGGAATCGGAAATTTACATTTATCAATTGACATACTGTAGTACACAATACAAATTACATGACACAGTTCATAATATACAAAGACAAACAATTAAGCCCTAGAATGGGTCAAGCCTCTCTGGAAGTCAAGATGACAAAATTGAGGCTGTTGTATTTTGGCCACATCATAAGAAGAGAGGACTTCTTGGAAAAGCTAATAATGCTAGGAAATCACTGTTGGAGGGATGTAGAACGAGAGGAAGACCTCAACGGATGGACTCCATCAGTGTATTTGACTGTTTTCAATGGAGAAGCTGAATGAACATACAAAGCATCCCCCGACAGATGGGCATCCAGCCTCTGTTTAAAAACCTCCAAGGAAAGAGACATCACCACTCTTTCCACGGTCAAAGAGCTCTTACTGTCAGGCAGTTCTTCCTAATGTTGAAGTGGATTCTCTTCTCCCGTGGTTACATTTTGTTAGTCTTTGTCCAGCTTTCTAATCTATTCAGTTTATTCTGCAAGTTCATCTTCTCCTCTGGGGTCTTAGCTACCCCTCCTAGTCTGGTGTCATATGAAAATCTGATAAGCAGGCCCTCTATTCTTTCATCCAAGTCACTGATAAAGATGTTGAATAGCCCTGGGCCCAGGACAGAGCCCCACTGGACACCCCTCTGGTCACTTCTCTCCAGGAGGAAGAAGAGCCATTGCTGAGCACCCTTTGGTTTTGGCCAGTCAACCAATTACTAATCCATGTAATAGTTACCTTTTCTAGCGCACATTTTACAAGCTTGTTTGCAAAAATGTCATGGAGGACCTTGTCAAAAGCCTTACTGAAATCAAGATATACTATATCCACAGTATTCCCTTCACCTATCCAGCTGGCAATTTTATCAAAAAAGGAGATCAGATTAGTCTGGCATGACTTGTTTCTCAGAAACACATGTTGACTTCTTGTGATTATGGCGTTCCATTCTAAATGTTCACAGACTCTCTGTTTAATGATCTGCTCTAGAAGCTTTCCTGATATTGATGTCAGACTAAGGGACTATACACACAGTTCTGAAGGGGCATCCTATAGCCGCCCCTTTTACAGCCAGATTGGAGCCACAGCAACTTCGCACTGCGTCCCCGATCTTGTCTTTCCAGGGAGTGGAAAGGAGCTGTATAAAGGGGCTCCTTTTTGTACCTTGGAAAGGGTGTGATAGCCATGGCACTGCGGCTATGTGCTGCTTTGGTGCTGCGTTGTGCAGATGCAGCGCTACAGGGGTACCATGACACTGTGTGCCATGTGGAGTAGCATGCCACATTACGCTACCCTGGGGGCAGAGCTGGGGTGTGTGTCATATGGACATTGCGCTCCAATTCTGTCCCCAAGATGGCCTTCAAGGGCAGTCTGCACAGGGGCCCACTGGAAGATAATTGTTGGGATCCTCTTTTTCCCTCTTTTGAAGATGGGGACAACGTTTGCCCTCCTCCAGTCTGCTGGGACTTCTGTTCTCCAGGAGTTCTCAAAGACTATTATTGCCAATGGCTCCGATATTATATTTGCCAGTTCTTTTAATACCCTTGGATGTAGTTCATCTGGTCCCAGAGACTTAAATTCACTGAGATTAACCAGGTATTCCTGTACTACCCCTATTGCAGTGGTTCTCAACCTTTCTAATGCCGCGACGCTTTAATACAGTTCCTCATGTTGTGGTGACCCCCAACGGATAGAGGAGTGGTGCCTCGGTTCCTAATACCATCAGAAATATGTATTTTCTGATGGTTTTAGGTAACCTGTGATAGGGTCATAGAATCATAGAATCATAGAGTTGGAAGAGACCACTAGGGCCATCCAGTCCAACCCCCTGCCATGCAGGAAATCCAAATCAAAGCATCCCTGACAGATGGCCATCCAGCCTCTGTTTAAAGACCTCCAAGGAAGGAGACTCTATCACCCTCCGAGGAAGGAGTGCATTCCACTGTCGAACAGCCCTTACTGTCAGGAAGTTCCTCCTAATGTTCAGGTGGAATCTCTTTTCCTGTAGCTTGCATCCATTGTTCCGGGTCCTGTTCTCTGGAGCAGCAGAAAACAAGCTTGCTCCCTCTTCAATATGACATCCCTTCAAATATTTAAACAGGGCGATCATATCACCTCTTAACCTTCTTTTCTCCAGGCTAAACATCCCCAGCTCCCTAAGTCGTTCCTCATAGGGCATGGTTTCCAGACCCTTCACCATTTTAGTCGCCCTCCTTTGGACACAGGGCTCCAGTTTCTCAATGTCCTTTCTGAATTGTGGCGCCCAGAACTGGACACAATATTCTAGGTGGGGCCTGACCAGAGCAGAATACAGTGGCACTATTACTTCTCTTGATCTAGACACTATACTTCTATTGATGCAGCCTAAAATAGCATTGGCCTTTTTAGCTGCCGCATCACACTGTTCACTCATGTTCAACTTGTGGTCTACTTGGACTCCTAGATCCCTTTCACACGTAGTTTCCTTCAGCCAGGTGTCACCCATCCTATATCTGTGCATTTTATTTTTCCGCCCTAAGTGCAATACCTTACATTTCTCCGTGTTGAATTTCATTTTGTTAGCTTTGGCCCAGCTTTCTAGTCTATTCAGGTCATTTTGAATCTTGATCCTGTCCTCTGGGGTATTAGCTATTCCCCCTAATTTAGTATCATCTGCAAATTTGATAAGTATGCTCCCAATTCTGTCATCCAGGTCATTGATAAAGATGTTGAATAACACTGGGCCCAGGACAGAGCCCCACTGGACACCCCACTGGTCACTTCTCTCCAGGATGAAAAGGAGCCATTGTTGAGCACCCTTTGGGTTCGGCCGGTCAACCAATTACAGATCCATTTAACAGTTACCTTGTCTAGCCCACCTTTTAGAAGCTTGTTTGCAAGAATGTCATGGGAAACCTTGTCAAAGGCCTTACTGAAATCAAGATATACTATATCCACAGCATTCCCTTCATCTACCAAGCTGGTAATTTTATCAAAGAAAGAGATCAGGTTTGTCTGGCATGACTTGTTTCTCTGAAACCCATGTTGACTTTTTTTGATTATGGCATTGCCTTCTAGATGTTCACAGACTCTCTGTTTAATGATCTGCTCCAAAATCTTTCCTAGTACTGATGTCAGACTAACTGGACGATAATTGTTGGGATCCTCTTTTTTGCCCTTTTTGAAGATGGGGACAACGTTTGCCCTCCTCCAGTCGGCTGGGATCTCTCCTGTTCTCCAGGAGTTCTCAAAGATTATTGCCAATGGCTCCGATATTACATTTGCCAGTTCTTTTAATACCCTTGGATGGAGTTCATCTGGTCCCGGAGACTTATATTCATTTAGATTAATAAGGTGTTCCTCTACTATCTCTTTACTTATTCTGTACTGAAATGCCCCTATCCTGTCCTCTGCTCCATTATCCTCAGGTTGACCCCTAAAGGCCTCGCGACCCACAGGTGGAGAACCACTGCCCTATTCTGTGCTCTGCTCCACCTAACAGCCCACATTTTATGCATAGATGTGTGCAACGCAGAGAGGAAAGCTAAGGGACTCACAGGGGGTTGGATTTGCCATGGTCCTTCAGGTTGTCTCCCACGCGGACCTGGGCTCCCTGAATTCTGTGCCCACAGCAGTCCCCACGGTTTTTCACAACCACGGTAGCGATGGCGTAGCTGTCCCCCAAATCCACGTACCACCAGGGCTCCCAGTTCCATTCGGTGTGGCTGCAGGACTGGCCTTTAGCAAAGTCCCCGTCGCAATTCCCATCCACAGCCTTGGTCGCCACGGTGATGTCCAAATTTGCAAACATGGAGGACTGAAAGGCTGGACGGTGTTTGGCTAAGTTGCGCACTGCATGCAACAAAAGGGAGAAAATGTCCTTGTCCTTGTTTTGGAATTCACAGACATAACTTCTTCTCTAGTCAAAGAAAAGAGACTGAAAAGAGGGAAACAGTAGAAGGAGGTCCAGAAAAGCCACTTGGGCATCTCTTTTGGGTGACATTTGTGGAGGAAAGGACCACAAAAAAGGATGAGAAAGAGGGTAGTTTTCACATGAACCCAGGGAGGGAATTGCTCTTCCATAACCCTACTTTCATTCTTAATAAGGAAACTGGAATTTGGAGGAATTGGTGCATTATGCAACCATTTATCAAGTGTTAGTTGTCACTATGTGCTTATAAAGACTGAGCAGAGTTTACTCTGCTTTGTTCAGACCTCACCTAGAAAACACTGTGTCCAGTTTTGGGTACCATAATTCCAAAAGGATGTCGACAAGCCGGAGCGTGTCCAGAGAAGGCTGAACAAAATGGTGGAAGGTTTGGAAACCAAGCCTTATGAGGGGTGACTTAGGGATCTGGGTATGTTTAGCCTGGAGAAGGGAAGGTTAAGAGGTGACATGATAACCATGTTTAAATATCTGAAGGAGCATCCTATTGAAAAAGGAGCAAGCCTGTTTTCTGTTGCTCCAGAGAATAAGGGGTTCAAGCTACAGGAAAAGGAATTCCACCTAAACGTAGGGTAAGAGCTGTTCCACCGTGGGATACGCTGCCTTGGAGATCGTGGTGGGAGCTCCTTTTTTGGAGGATTTTAAGCGAAGGCTGGAGGGGCATCTCTCACAAGGAGTGCTTTGATGGTGTTTTCCTGCATGGCAGAATGGGGTTGGATGCAGTGGTCCTTGGGGTATCTTCCAACTCTATGATTCTATGTAAGTGCCCTAAATGATGACCCCAAGAAGCGAACATGCATTTTGTGGAGTGTTTTGCTATGGATCATAGGAAAACAGACTCATAGGCAGACTCTGTCTGGTTTGACCTCTAGGGCCAAGCCTCCCTCCGTCCCTGGCCTTCTTACCAAGGCCTCTCAGCTCTGGTTTGCAGCTCTGGGCTTCTCCATCTCCACTCAGCAGCGCCAGGGCAAGCAGCAAAGTCCAGAGGATGGACAACATCCTGCAAAAGGGGGAAAGGAATTAGGAGTAAAAAGGTCTGATTGCTGGATCCTGGGGGTGCACAGGGGTCCCCCTTTCCCCCCACAAGGAAAACTGGCGGGGGGGAGACAGAGTGTTACCCAAATTGATAGATTACTGAGATGGCGCCTGAGATGACATCTGGTAACTACCGGCTCCAAAAAACTAGAACTCTCAGACTGCTAAGTACAACTTAGTTTTATTGACTAAGGCCCCATTCCCACTGGCCCATTTACCCTGGATGGAACTGGGCAGATCTGGGTCTCTCCCTCCCGAATCTCTCCAGAAGCAAGTGCCCACTATAATTTATCTTATTCAGGGTAATTTACACCTGAATTCCATTGCAGGTCTTTGCGGAGAATTCACATTTGTGGTACCGGTTTAAAATGAGGGCTCCTGTGCTGTCAATCAAATTCATTTCCACTTTCGTCAAGGTGACGTTTCCTGCAGCCATTGGGCAATCGGATGTGTGCTTTC
>NC_056525.1:249913541-249928912 GCF_019175285.1 Sceloporus undulatus | reverse complement strand
AGGGCTATTCAACATCTTTATCAATGACTTGGATGACAGAATTGGGAGAATACTTATCAAATTTGCAGATGACACCAAATTAGGAGAAATAGCTAATACTTCAGAGGACAGGATCAAGATTCAAAATGATCTGAGTAGACTAGAAAGCTGGGCCACAGCTAACAAAATGAAATTCAAGGCAGAGAAATGTAAGGTACTGCCAATGGTGTGTGTCTTTCTGTGCGCGCATATGTATATATATCTCCTCCACAATACAATTTTTTTATACACACATAGATAGAAAGAGATAGCATGACATTGTGAGCCACCTTGGGCTCTAGTTAGGAAGTGGGGGGTATAAGAACAATAAATTTATAACAACAAATGTGACCGGGTGTTTGTTTATGTTCCCACATTGAATATGGAGGAAGCTTGTTTTCTGCTGCTCCCGAGAATAGGACACAATAGAGCAATGGATGCAAACGACAGGAAAAGAGATTCCACCCCAACATTAGGAGGAACTTCCTGAGAGTAAGGGCTGTTTGACAGTGGAACAAACTCCTTCCTCGGAGATTATGGTGGAGTCTCCTTCCTTGGGTTCTTTAAGCAGAGGCTGGATGGACATCTGTTGGGGATGCTTTGATGGAGAGTTCCTGCATGGCAGAATGGGGTTGGACTGGATGGCCCTTGGGGTCTCTTCCAACTCTAAGACTCTATGTTTCTAAGTGTGTGCCTATCCACACAGAATAAATGGAAACTAACTTGATGGCACATAGCAAACCTTTCATGGTATGAGTGTTTATATACACCAAAGCACTGGAGGAGGGCATGCCCATGATATGGATTGGCCATATGTGGGCTCCATTTTGCCCTCCCTGGCCCCCCTTGCCCACTTTCCTTACCCCCCGGCGGTGGCAAACAGCTCTCTGCCTTCCTCAGCCCATCCAGGAGCTCAGTGGCCAGCAGCCAGGTCCAGAGCAAGGCCATTCTGCAAATGGAGAGAAGAGACACAAGTGAGAGAGGGAGCAAAAAGGTAGGGCTAACGTGGCTGAGGTCTCCATAGAGGGGGATGGAGCTGAAATAAGCTCCAGCCAGTGAAAGACCTCTCTGGATGCATCCACACTGGAGAAATAACCTGGTTTGGCACCGCTTTAACTGCCCTGGCTCAAAAGGCTTATAATACATATATATATATATATATATATATATATATAATAAAGTTTTATTTATATACCGCCCTTCCATCGATCAGGGCGGTGAACAACAGCTAATACAATAAAATACAAATACATATATCAATAACAATATTAAAATAAACATTAAAACACATCATCAACATTAAAACCCCAACAGCCAGCTGCCATCACTGTCGAAGGGTAGGGGGAGACTAGCTGGAATCTAATTCAGGGAACGCCAACCTGAACAGGAAGGTTTTTAGCTCCCTCCTGAACTGGGCCAGGGAGGTAGCTGAGCGGAGCTCTAAGGGCAGCGTATTCCAGAGGGTCGGGGCGACAATGGTATATGACCTCCTTGTTGTGGAGGCCAGTCTAGCCCCTGGGACCCTCAAAAGTTGCTGCCCAGATGTTCTGAGGGTGCAGGGCGGAATGTATGGGGAGAGGTGGTCCTCCAGGTATCCTGGGCCCATGGGCCTATGGAATTCTGGGAGATGGTGTTTATTGTGGGCCCAGAGCAGAGAGGAGTGGAGCTTCACATTAAATCTGCACAGTTTCCTATGGCACTCTGATAGGGCTCAGTGGTCTCCAGAGACCCTACACCAGGGGTAGGCAACCTTTTTGAGCCGGGGGCCCCCAGACAACTGGGGGGCCAAAGCTAAAAAATAAGAATTATTTTTTAAAAAAATTAAATATATAAATAAACCGGAACAAACGTCGGGCAGAATTTTCAAATGGATGACACTTTTTTTTTAAAAAAAAAAATGGAGGACACATGAAAAAAATTGCTGATTTAAAAAAAATATGTTAATATAAATGCATGTTTCTGAGGCTTCTATAGACAATTGCCCCCCAAAGGCCCCGGCAGCAATCAGTGGTAGGACTGGGCTGGGGCCGGTCTCAAGGCCTCGCCAGGCCAGATCTGGCCCGCGGGCCGCAGGTTGCCTACCCCTGCCCTACACCATTTTGGTTGCTCTCCTCTGGACACACTTCTTTTTTCAATGTCCTTTTTGAATTTGAATCCCATGCTATGTAATTCTGGAATTAGTAATGTTGTGCTCTGTTTAGCCCTCTCAGTCAGAAAGCGCATGCCACCGCAAACTGCCAATCCCAGGATTCCGCAGCACGGAGCCATGGCAGTTAAAGAGATATCAAACTGCATTAATGCTGCAGTATGGCAGCAGCTGCAGTGGGCTCCCTTTCACTGTAGGGTTTTAAGGATATGTTGGAGGGTCAGCTTTCAGCTATGGATTCCTTCACTGGCAATTGGGGGGGGGGGGGGCAGGTTGGACTAGACAAAGTCCCTTCCAACTCTTCCATGGTATGAAAGCACTGCACTCTGCTACCATCCATTATGCAGAGGTTCTAGAGGACACTCAAGGTCCTCTCCGGTTTTATAATTCTATGGCCTTTTTCACACGGAGGAATGCATCACCGTCACGAAAGAAGAAGAAAGGGAGGGGGCAATCCGAATATGCAAGAAATTACATTGTAGTTTATCACACTCACAGGCAAACACAGCGTCCATCCGAAAGAGAAAGCAGTGTGAATGTGAATGAATTCATCACATGAGTATGTACCCATCGCCTTATTGATTTTGAATTAGCACGTTTGCGCATGCGCAGGGAGGACAGGACCCCATGGCCAATAGTAATCCCACGTCCCAACCGGAGACGCATTTCATACTAATGCAAATGCGAATTGACTGCCAATTCACAGTGGAAAAGGATTTATCAATTCAATATTTTTTTCTGAATTCAGCTATTCCTGGGATGTCTTGCGATTGCATTTGGATTGCCTTCTGTTTGGGTGCGATGCCGATTGAAAATCTTTTGCAAAATTTCATGAAATACCTTGGATGTCTCCGGATAAACCTTTGGTTAACCTTCCAATTTTCCTCGTGTGATAAAGTCCTATGAAAAATAAGAGGGGAGGGGGTGTCTTTTCTGATGGTATTAATTCCACAATCATTTGGAAAAATTAAGTGGAAAGAAAAAGCAGCACCACGAAACCCTCCCCATTTTACCTTGAGGACCGGAGTTCTGGATCTCTTGTCCTTCTCAGCTGCTGGACCATTTTGGGGAGAACAGGGGTCCCTCGGCCTTTGGGGCATCACACAACACAACGAAATTTAAGGGGTGGCTATTTCAGCCAACAAGGAGATGGAGAACCGTGTGTAGCCTGCTTTTGTCTCCTTCCCAGAGGGAGGTTCCTGACAGGTTCAAAGCCAATTGGACCCAAAGAGGCTGAAGTTTTAGCTTTACAGATCTTATCACGCTCATTTTCCCTTGCAAAGGGATGCCTATCTGTCCGTCCATCTCAGCGTTCTTTTATTTCCTTCCTTCTCAACTCTGCTATCGGATCTCAGCCTTAGCATCCAGAATCATGGGGCTCAGAGTGACGCATTTTACTAGGACAAAACATTGCATGCCTCTGTTTCAACAGTTTTCTCAGAACTGGTGGCTGTTAGAGTGCATCTATAATGTAGAAATAATGCAATTTGACACCCCTTTAAATCCTGGGATTTGCAGTTTTGTAAGGTCTTTAGCCTTCTTGGCCAAAGAGTTCTGTGGCCTCACAAAACTATACATCCCAGGACTCTTTAAGATGGACTTAAAGTGGTGTCGAACTGCATTATTTCTACAGCGTAGATGCACCCATAGTGGTGTCCTTCAGCCATTTCATGGCCATGTATTTAGACAATAGCTGTGCAGACAACTGGGATTGAGCATCCTTGATCCATGAAGTGTAGGAATACTGACTGCCTGAAAAGACTCCCTTTGTCTTGCAGTGGCACTAAATGCTTCCAGGGAGTCAGACCAGTCCGACCGACAGATTGGTTTTGACTTTGTTCCAGGTCCTCCTCTGGCAAACATGTGGGCACAAAAGGAATCAGTCCTCTCTGGTATGCCAACCAGATGCCACCAGAAAGCCCACTGGCAAGAGCCCAGTTGCTACATATACTCCCCCAGCTGATGTGTGCAGGTAGACTGCTTCTGCGTCAGGAATTTCCATGCAGGAGTCCTGAATAAGAGCCATGGAGAGTCTGGGAGACCAGGGTTTGAACCTCCACTCAGCCATGGATAGCCACTAGGTCAGTGATGGTGAACCTTTTATAGACTGAGTGCCCAAACTGCAACCCAGACCCCACTTATTTATTGCAAAGTGCCACGTCTCTCTGGCTTTCTAGTAAGAAACTCTGCCAAATTCTGTGCTAGGGTGACAGCATATGTGCCCACAGAGAGGGCTCTGAGTGCCACCTCTGGTACGCGTGCCATAGCTTCGCCATCACTGCACTAGGTGATCTTGGGCAAGTCCCACTCTCTCAGCCTCAGCAGAAGGCAATGGTGGCAATCTCCCTCTGAACAAATCTGGCCAAGAAAATCCTAGAAGAAGGTCAATGGGAGACGGAGGAGGGATAGTCAGAGGAAGGGAGGATGTTTGCCCAGGTGCTACTGCTTCCTGCTGGGTCTTATGGGAGTTGCAATCCCATATATCTGGAGATTGCCAGGTTGCAACCCAAACTGACCTATACTAAGGCCTCATTCCCACTACCTTTTAAACCAGATCATAAATTGGTTTGAACTGGTTCAAATGACCCTGGTTCCCACTTAATCTGAATTGCTGAAGTTATGTGCTAGACCCATTTAACCTGTGTCTTTTTGACACTGATTGTTTCCACTTCTTTTATGATAAATCAAATCTGCGCAAGTGTGAATCACATTGGAATTGATTCAAATTTCCCCTTTGGCCGTCTGGAACCGAATCATTTTGAATCGATTCATTTGTGAATGGGAACCACAAGTGGATTATTTTGGAGGGAAAAAATGCAATTGGGGCAAATGTAGTGGGAACCACGCTCCGCTGTTTAATCGATCCATCGATTCAGATCGCACACTGATTTATCTTTAAGTGGGAATGGGGCCTAAGACAGCAGTTCACAAACTTTGGTACTCCAGATACTTTAGACTTCAGCTCCCAGAATTCCTGACTGTTGGCTAAACTGGCTAAGTCTTCTGGGAGTTGCAGTCGAAAACACATGGAGGACCAAAGTTTGGGAACCACTGTACTAAGAGATGCACTAATAGGATGGTCTTATTTTGTGGGTCTCAAATGCTCCTCTCAGCTGTTTGGAGATGCTTATGTTTGGCAGCCAACAAACCAGAAATTGACTGATTAGATCTTGCAAAAGAAGAGAGAGGTTTATTAGCACAAAGCTCCTTGTGTTCTTTTCGCCCAAGACATTGTCTGTGCCCTGTATAGAGGAAGACGTGACCTGAGATAAGCAAGAACACTTTGCAAACGTGTGTTATTTCTTCATGTTCGAATTTCAACCATTTCCATTGTCTTCCTCAATGTTAGCTGTGCCTCCAGGTCACCTCCGCAGCTGAGGTTGTGGAAAGTCGTGTCGATGTGAAGATGGAGAGTCCGCTCTGGCTTTTTGTCTAGACTTTAAGAGAACTATCCAAGGTGTTGAACCTATTTTGGGGCAAAAGGATCCAGCAAATTGGATTGGTCTTTAAACACTCACAGGGAGCCAGCATTGTGTGGCAGTTTCAGTGTTGGCCTAGACCTTTGGGAGACCAGGGTTCAAATCCTAGTTTTGGTAAGGAAAATCGCTGGTTGATTGTGAGGAAGTCACTCCCTCTCACTGTTAGAGGAAGGCCATAGCAAGCCTGAATTGAATATATCTGGCCTAGAAAACTCTAAGTGAGGATTGTCATGAGTCAGAATTGACTTGAAGGCACATAGGAGGGGGGCCCCCATGGTACAGTGGTTTGAATAAGGGACTAGATTCCAGGAGACTAGGGTTCAAATCCCCATTCATCCATGGAAACCCAATGGGTGACCTGGACAAGTCACACTCTCACAGCTTTAGAGGAAGGCAATGGCACAGCTCCTCAGGATAAATCTGGCCAAGAAAACACTGTGAGAGGCAGTGTGGGATAGTGGTTTGAATGTTGGATTAGGACACTAGAGAAATCATAGAGCCCTACGATCCTGGCACTGGAAGGAACCACAAGGGCTACCCGCTCCAAACCCCTTGTTCAACTGGACCACTAGCAAATCCAATAGAGTAGCCACATCATGGTCAGAATCCTGTTGGTGCCATTGCTAACTGCCATCAAGTTGGCTTCAACATATGGTGGCTTTACGCATGAGAGCCCTCCTAGATGCTGTGTTCTTAACATCTCTACTTGATCCATCTATAATGAGGCTTTCCTCTTTTCCTTCTGCAAATTCAGGGCAACCAAGACCTGAGCTGAGCAGTTGAAGATGAAGTAGCTTGGAAGTCTCTCATTCATAGAGTTGCAATGAATCCAAGTCAACTTGATGGCCATTGACAACATGGGGGCTTCCTTGGTTGAATCAATCCATCTATAATATGGCCTTCCTCTTTTCCTTCTGCCTCCCCCCCGGCCAAAAATTGTTGTCTTTTCTAAAGAGTCATTTCATCTTGTGTTGTGTCCAAAATATGGTCATTCTGGATTCTAAGGAGCGTTCAGGCTTGATTTGCTCTGGACACAATGATCTGTCTTTTTTAGCAGTCCATGGTATCTGTAAAACTTATCCAGCACATTTCAAATCCTTGGTTTTCTTCCTGCCCTACACCTGTGTAAGTTCCCCTCCATGTAGTTTTACTTTTTTTGGCTGTTGTGCAATGGACATAGTCTGTGGTCTTATGAGAGGAGTTCCACAAACATAACCATTTCACATGGGCTTAAATCCCATTGGTAGTCCTGACTAGGGCAGAACCATCAATTGGATTTACCTATGTGTTGACTCCCCATACAACAGTTGATCCAATGGGCCAATGGTTACCAACCTTTGGTTCTCCTTTGGTTTTGGACTTCAGATCCCAGAAGCACAGAAGTCAACTTGGTCAGCCATCAGGAAGTTAGGCAAATGAAGTCCAAGGTTGGGAACTACACTACTGAAGAACCAAAGGTTGGGAACTACACTACTAACCACCAGGATCCTAGCCAAACAGTTGTGCATTATTGGATGGAGTATAATGTTTTGTCGGGGCCTTCAATGTGCCACTTGATTTCCTGGGACTGCAGAAACAGTCCCTGTGCATGATTCTTTGTAGTGCAAAGGGGCTGGTCCAGCATTGGTTGAACAATATTGGTATTCTGCAGAAGGGTGGCTTTGGCAAAACCATCACTTAATTACATGAGTGTAGGTTCACACTATGCGGGTGTAGGATCGCTGCCTGCATGTCCTTCCCAAAGAGTGTTGGTCTCCAACAGCTTCCTTGAACCCATGTGAGTTCACACACCCTTATCCCAATCTGAGCACATGGAATACCTCAAAGACGAGATGCATCTTTGGACCCCCACCAGGTCAAGAAAGACCTAATTTAGGGGGGTATCCCCTGATGCCTACATTTTCTCCTGTCTCCAAACCTTTGCTATCAGACATAACAGGGTCTTCTTGGTGGCTGTTCCCAGGCAGTGGAACTCCCTGCCAAGGGAGGCTAGACTGGGCCTCCAGCTTTTTTATTCAGGCAACCAACCTCAGATCTTTGAACCAAGCAGGTCCGCTTTCTTAATCCATGCCTAAATGGGTTGCATTTCCTGTGAATCCACAGAGATGAGAACCTCTCCTTCCAGTGTGTCCACCATGTGGGTTTTATTGATCCTTGTCTGTCCATCTCTCACATTCACAGAACTGCGAGGACTGGCTGGGAAGAGGACAACTGGAGGACCCTAAGCCTGAGTCCAAATGTCTGTGTTGGAAGACTATTTTGGTGCAGACCCAACAGGAATGGTACTTTCTTTCACCACTGGAAGCACCATGGATAGTGACTTCCATCCCTAAAGGCCTCAGGCTCCCTTAGAGAGGAGAGCATCCCAAAGGAAAAGCTGAGCATATCAGAGGCAGCAAAAAAAGGCACATTTCTGTCCACTGGCACAAATGGGCACCATTGGCACCACAGGAATGGTAAAAGAGATAAGGGTGGAGGGATCACTGATAAGACTGAGCAGGTCATTTCTATGACCACAGTGGCTGGTGCTGGGCTCTACTGTGGCCAAATGGAAGCCATGAGATGTCAAGTGGATAATGGAGACAGCAGAGTTGTCCCACTTCCCTGGCCATACCCAACTGGCATGGGCCTCTTGAGTGGAGCATTAAAGATAATAGATAAGAAGAATGGGATGGTTGTAGAGTCTGGAGGTGAGTTGGGCACAGGCCCATCGCCACTTCCGGCCCACTACTAGCCAAGCTTGTTGGCCATCCGCTCTGCCTGGGACTATGAATACTCTTGGGTGAACTTGTCATGGAATTGGCTCAGCTTCTTCAAGACGAGCTCCAACTTCTCCAAGGGTGGCAGGATGGTCATTCTGGGTTTGGAGAAAGAGAGTAAGAAAGATAGAAGTATCAGAGGGATGAAAACAGGATGCCAATAACTTTCATAGAATAGCATCCTAGAATCCTAAAGTTGGAAGGGACCCCATTTTGCCATGTAGGAACTCCAAATCATAGCACCCCTGACATATGGCCATCCAACCTCTGTTTAAAGACCTCCAAAGAAGGAGACTCCACCAAACTTTGAGAAAGCAGCATCTTCCACTGTCGAACAGCCCTTACTCTCAGGACGTTTCTCCTAATGTTGAGCTGGAATCTCTTTTCCTGTAGTTTGCATCCATTGCTCTATTGTGTCCTATTCTCTGGAGCAGCAGAAAACAAGCTTGCTCCATCCTCAATATGACATCCCTTCAAATAATGAAAAAGGGCTATCATATCACTTCTTAACTATCTCTTCTCCAGGTTAAAAATACCCAGCTCTCTCAGTCACTCCTCAGA
This sequence comes from Sceloporus undulatus, assembly GCF_019175285.1. Taxonomy (NCBI): domain Eukaryota; kingdom Metazoa; phylum Chordata; class Lepidosauria; order Squamata; family Phrynosomatidae; genus Sceloporus; species Sceloporus undulatus. The sequence goes on along the minus strand of NC_056525.1, from coordinate 249,919,949 downwards.
GGAGGGTTTCCAGACCCTTCACCCTTCGCCCACGTTTGGACACACTCATTTCTCAACATCTTTTTGAACTGTGGTGCCCAGAATTGGGGAGCAGAATGGCCCTAAAATAGTCCTAGAGCCCCCCCCATAAGGTCCGGCGCCCAACATTCCTTTGGTGACTTATGGGGAACGTCTTGTGCTCCTGAGCTGGGACTGGTGTGTTGGCCTCCAGACAGATGTTTGGGGCTGTTCCCTTGCTCTCCTTGGACTAAGCCAAGGGCACCAGCCCCAAGAGAACCAGAAGGGGTCTTACCTGAAGTGAAAGGTCCCCTCTTTTTGTCCGAAGCCGCTCCCGGGAACGACGCAGATCCCCGTCTCCTCCAGCAGCTTGAGACAGAAGAACATGTCCGGAGCCTGCCCTTGGGCCTGGAGAACAGAGGAGAGAAGCAAGGGGTCCCTTATAATCACAGAATCTGGGCCATACCCCAAAGTTCATCCTGTCCAAAGCCCTGCCAGGGAAGGAACTGACCACTAAAGCACTTTTAGGAGGTGGCCATCCCACCTGTCTTTACAAATCTCTAATGAAGGAGAGATTCTGAAGTTGACTTTAGGTCTGTTTAATAGCTAGTTGGTAGACCACCAGCAGATAAATCCAGGGATCTCTGGACAGGGCTTAGGAAAGGCATTCTGCATGGAAGAAAGTCTGGCCAACCGCCATGGCTACTCAGAGTGGACAGTACTAGGCTTAGGTATTGTCCACTCCTGGGTCCAACTTGGTGGAAGGGAAGCTTTCTATGTTTGCATTATCTCCCACAGATCTTTAAAATGGCTGGATAGAGAGTGGCCACTTAAAGAAAAGCATGCCTTTCTCAGACAAGGAAACACAAGGAAAGAATAATGCACTGAATGATTCCAGCAGCTAGATGAGCTGGACACTGGGGATTTTGACCCCCTTACTTAAGCCCCCCTTCTCTCTCCTCACCTTTGCTTCTTGGACGGCTCGAGGGGGCAGCTGAATTTGGGGGAAGGCATACATGGCCCCCTGGACTGGGTTGCAATGGATCCCCGGCGTCTGGTTGAAGGTCTCCTCCGTGAGCCGGGCTTTTTTGGCCAAAGCGCCCAGCACTGCCTGTTTCTCCTGCAAAGAGAAGGGTCCAGGTCAGAGGAGGATGGACATGAAGACTCTAAGGCAAGCCAAGACTCTGGGGCTGCATCCATACTGGAGAAATAACCGGGTTAGGCACTGCTTTAATTGCCCTGGCTCAAGGCTATGGAATTCTGGGAGTTGGAGCATGTTGTGAGCCTAGCATGCTGGGGGTAGTTTTATGGGTTTTTGTGGGTTTTTCGGACTCTTGGCCATGTTCTAGAAGAGTTTATTCCTGACATTTCGCCAGCATCTGTGGCTTTGGCATCTTCAGAGAAGAGTTCAGAGTTATGTTCTGTAACTCATCTATTTTTTTTAATTTTAGGCATTCCATCTAATATTATTTTGCAATTTTGTTAATTTTAGTCTTCCTCATTCCCCCGTTTGTGATGAAAACAATCTACATATTGTATTACATCAATAAATTACAGATTGCATTCAGCATATTGTCTTTCTATTGCCTTTTCTTGGGCCTGAAAAACTGAGCAAGGTACCGATCCTAGAGGCAGTTTTTGTCTCAATCTATTGTTCCATTCTATCTCTAAAAAGCTTAACAATACACATACTATTCTATCTCTATTGACAAACCTGTTTAAATACTTGAATGGATGTCATATTGAGGAGGGAGCAAGCTTGTTTTCTGCTGCTCCAGAGAAATGGATGAGGAGCAATGGGTACAAAGTATAAGAAAAAGAAATTCCACCTCAACATTAGGAAGAACTGCCAAACAGTAAGAACTATTTGACAGTGGAAGAGACTGGTGGAGTCTCCTTCTTTGGCTGGATGGTCATCTGTCGGGGATGCTTTGATTGAGAGTTCCTGCATGGCAGATGAAGGGGATTGGACTGGATCAGGGCCCTTGGGGTCTCTTCCAACTCTAGGATTCCATGACCTGATACAGACTGGGGCTAATTTTAGGGCTTGGGAGAGCGGAGTGTCCATAATGGCTTGCCCCCATCCACATGGGGGCCGCCATGATGACATACGCAAGGTGCAGCGTTCAAACAGCACAGCACCACATAGACATCATTGTTGCATGTGAAGGTGCCAATGTAGGGTTGCCATATCCTGCCAGGGGGCGGGACTTTCCCGGTTTGGGGCAGGTCCGCACGGTCCCGCCCCGGTTTGGCCCCGTCCCTGGGACACACACCACCCACGTGACGGACACCAGGCAGGGAAAGGAGCCTCGCCTCCGTTCCCTGCTTGGCCTCCTCCGCCGGCGAGGGAGGCGGCCTGGCTCTGCTCCCTCCTTCCCGGCCTCTGTGGAGGCTTGGGCCTCCACAGAAGCCGGGAAAGGGAGTGGGGGTCGCCCGCCATCGCGGCGATCGCAGGCGCTCTCCTCCCTCCTTCCCAGCCTCTATGGAGGCCCAAGCCTCCACCGAGGCCAGGAAAGGGAGTGGGGGCTGGGAGGAGGCTGCTTTCCACCACGGTGATCGCCGTGATGAGGAGCAGCCCTTGCATCCTTCCCGGCCTGAGAGGAGGCCGAGGCTTCCTCCCAAGCTGGGGAGGAGGAGGAGGCCGCTTCCCACCGCGGCGATCGCTGCGATGACAAGCGGCCCCTGCGCTCCTTCCCCGCCTGGGAGCAGGCCGGGGCTTCCTCCCAAGCCGGGAAGGAGGAGGAGGACAAGGTTTTAAAATGTAGTACCTTAAAAAAAGGTCCTACATTTTAAAGCCTTGTCCTACATTTGTCCCGGTTCAGAGCTCCTCAGTTATGGCAACCCTATGCCAATGGCACCCTGGGCACGTCCTAAAAAGAACTTGCTGGGAGCAGGTTCTTTTTAGGGCTCCTGGAGACTGTGTTGTTTGGTTGCTGTGGCCTCTGTGTGGGGCAGAAAGGGGCAGCGTCTCAGCGCTCCTTTCTCCCCATCTGTATCCCCCTTGATTCTATAAATAAAGATGGCTATTTTTCAATCCCCAAGTCAGAAGTCAGGTATCCCCATGTGCATCTGTTCCATCCGCTGCCACAGCCCTTCCTCTGTGTATGGGTTTTGCCCTGGTGTTGCTCACCTGGCTGAATTGTTGGTAGGAAGGGTCTCCCGGCTGGGGCTGGTTCACAACCACATCAAGGAGGATCTGCCCCGTCACAGGCGGGCACAGCCGCACCGAGACCAGCTTCGTCAGCTGCTGCTGGACTTCGGGGTCCAAGTTGATCACCTCCATGTAGCCCCCCCGGAAGCCACACCTGGAAACGAAAGGCAAATGGGAGATGGCTTTGAGCAATATGACTTTGGAACATGACAAACAGGAAAGCACAAGTCTTAGAATGTGAGCCCAATATTTCCTTGGGTTTGTTTTCATTCAACTTCAGGTGTCCCTCTCTTTCAGTTTTACAAATGGCATACAACAAAATCTGGCCTCCTGGAGCCCCAGTCTTGCCCACTTGGCTTCCTGAAATTGCCTTCTCATCTCCTGACATCATCATTCAGTTATGATCATTCATTAAGATGTTGATCACCTCTATGCAAATCCCCCCCCCAAAAAAGCTGCACCTGGTAATATAAGGAAATGAGGTGATTATGGCCAACCCCGGCTTTGCTTTCGTCCAAGCTCAGGTGTCCAAGGCTTTACAGATGGTATACAGCAGGCCACGGGGCCAAATGTGGCCCCCTGGAGCCCCAATAGGCCCACTTGGTTTCCCAAATAGCCTTCTCATCCCCTGATACCATCATTCAGTGATGTTCATTTGTTCAGATGTTGATCACCTCTTTGTAACACCCCCTCCCCGGCCCCCAAAAGCTGCACCTGGTAATGTAAGGAAGATGAGAGATGTCTTTTGGAATATGACAAACAAGAAAGCTCAAGTCTTAGGATATCAATCCAATATTTCCCTGGTTTTGCTTTCATCCAACTTCAAGTGTCCAACACTTCCAGCTTTACAGATGGCATACAATTGGCTATGGGGCTAAATGTGGCCTCCAAGTGCCCCAATGTGGCCCACTTGGTTTCCCCAAATAGCCTTCTTGTCTCCTGATATCAACATTCAACTATGTTCATCCATTCCCTTGTATGTAAGCCCCCCCAGAAGCTGCACTTGGTAATGTAAGGAAAGTGGGAGATGACTCTGGGCAAGCCTTTTGGATTATGACAAAGAGGAAAACTCAAGTATTAGAATGTCAACCTGATGTTTCTTTTTGGTTCTGCTTCCATCCTGGATCAGAGGCAGTGGAAACCTACTTCAGGGGTCCAACTCCTTTGGGCTTACAGATGGTCTAAAACAGTGGAATTTTAGTCCATGGGGCCAAATGTGGCCTCCTGGAGCCCCAGTCTGGCCTGCTCAGCTTCCTCAAATAGAAGGAGCCTTCTTGCCTCCTGATACCATCATGCAGTCTGCATCTACACTGCAGAATTAATGCAGCTTGACACTACTTTAACTGCCATGGCTCCAGGCTATGGAGTTCTGGGATTTGTAGTTTGGTGTGGTGTGAGATCATAGAATCAAGACTCATAGAATCGTAGAGTTGGAAGAGACCACCAGGGCCATCCAGTCCAACCCCATTCTGCCCTGAGGAAATCCAAATCAAAGCATCTCTGACAGATGGCCATCCACCTCTGTTTAAAGACCTCCGGCAAGGACTGCATTCCACTGTCGAACAGCCCTTACTCTCAGGAAGTTCCTCCTAATGTTCCAGGTGGATCTCTTTTCCTGTAGCTTACATCCATTGTTCGGGTCTGTTCTCTGGCAGCAGAAAACAAAGCTTGCTCCCTCTTCAACATGACATCCTTTCAAATATTAAACAGGGTGTCATATCACCTCTTAACCTTCTTTTCTCCAGGCTAAACACCCCCAGCTCCCTAGTCCTTCCTCATAGGGCATGGTTTCCAGACCCTTCACCATTTTTGTCGCCCCTCCTTTGGACACATGGCTCCAGTTTCTCAATGTCCTTTTTGATTGTGGTGCCCAGAACTGGACACAATATTCTAGTGGGGCCTGACCAAGCAGAATACAGTGGCACTATTACTTCTCTTGATCTAGACACTATACTTCTATGATGCAGCCTAAAATAGCATTGGCCTTTTAGCTGCCGCATCACACTGTTCACATGTTCAACTTGTGGTCTACTTGGACTCCTAGATCCCTTTCACATGTGTTTCATTCACCCATTGTCCCCCATATCCTATATCTATCATTTTATTTTTCCTCCCTAAGTGCAATACCTTACATTTCTCCGTGTTGAAGTTCATTTGTTAGCTTTGGCCCAGCTTTCTAGTCTTTCAGGTCATTTTGAATCTTGATCCTGTCCTCTGGGGTATTAATTATCCTCCTAATTTGGTGTCATCTGCAAATTTGATAAGTATGCTCCCAATTCTGTCATCCAGGTCATTGAAAAGATGTTGAATAGCACTGGCCCCAGGACAGAGCCCCACTGGACACCCCTCTGGTCACTTCTCTCCAGGATGAAAAGGAGCCATTGTTGAGCACCCTTTGGGTTCGGCCGGTCAACCAATCCAATCCACGTAACAGTGCCTTGTCTAGTCACCTTTTACAAGCTTGTTTGCAAGATGTCATGGGAAACCTTGTCAAAGGCCTTACTGAAATCAAGATATACTACATCCACAGCATTCCCTTCATCTACCAATGGTCATTTTATAAAGAAAGAGATAGGTTTGTCTGGCATGACTTCTTTCTCTAAACCCATGTGACTTTTTGTGATGATGGCATTGCCTTCTAGATGTTCACAGACTCTCCGTTTAATGATCTGCTCCAGAATTTCCTGGGATTGATGTCAGACTAACTGGGGGATAATTGTTGGGCATCCTCTTTCTCCCCTTTTTGAAGATGGGGAAACGTTTGCTTCTCCTAGTCGGCTGGGATTTCTCCTGTTCTCCTAGAGTCCTCAAAGACTATTACATGGTGCCTCGGGTTACGAAAATAATTCGTTCCGCGGCCGCTTTCGTAACCGAAACCTTCGTAAGCCGAATTGCCATAGGCGCTAATGGGAAAAGCCGCGATTCCGTGCGAAAAGCCGAAAAAAGCACCAAAAGTTTTTTCGTAACCCGAAAAAAACATTCGTAACCCGGAACCAATAATCCCTATGGGATTTTTTCGTATCCCGAAAATTTTGTAACCTGGGTATTTCGTATATCCCGAGGTACCACTGTATTGCCATGGCTCCGATATTACATTTGCCAGTTCTTTTAGTACCCTTGGATGGAGTTCATTCCCGGAGACTTAAATTCATTTAGATTAAAAGGTGTTCTACTCTATCTCTTTACTTATTCTGTGCTGAATTCCCTTATTCTGTCCTTTGCTGCCATTATCCTCAGGTTGAGCCCCTTGCCTCTTT